>NW_011967235.1:939703-1021686 GCF_000949405.1 Vollenhovia emeryi | reverse complement strand
TCTCTCTCTCTCTCTTCGCGTGTGTACAAATTCTTAAAAATACACAATGCTTGACCACAAACAGCGCGCGTTCTGTCATGTCTAGTATTTCTAAATTGTAAATCTTCATTACTCTGAACCTAAAAGAGAAGTGAAGCACATCGCGCTTCGAGAAAATCAATCGGCATCGCGGAGAAGGGCCTTAACTGTTCGATATTAACGACATTCGCGCTGGTAACATCTTTTTTTAGCAAGGGACAAGCGCGCGTATCGCGCGCGCCATTTGCTCTCTCTAAAAATTCGCATGGTTTGACAGCTGCAAATAACACGACTGAAGTATGTCGTATTATTATTAAAACATTATTTGCTGTAACGTTCATTTAGTGTAAAGAGAATATATTTCAATTAAATGAAAACGATTTTTGTCGCGACTCGATAATCTTATTAATTCCGTAATTTTAATGAATGCTTTGTCATTATTTTAAAGCTTAAATCAGAACAGAGAAGCACATATTATACACTGAGAATATTGCGTTTACATTTTCTCCCCGTTTATCTGTTTTTATATCCCCCTACCATTTACATAAAAATGACAAATTAATTTTGTAAAGAAAATAACATTTTCACACACAATTAGAAAAGAAAATATTTGTTCAAATTTGCATCGTTCGATGAGTGATCGCTGTTGCAGCAACGTACGTAAAGATACATAAAACATGCTCGCACATCGATCAACATTTCCGAGAGAGCCTCTTACTTCCCCGGTGAAATTCAATTGGAAATTGCAAATGAATCTGATCTCCGTGCGCTTCACGGCGGAGCATTAGTCACCCTTTTCCGTTCCTCCGTTTCTTCGGGAAGGAACTGCGTTACCACGTGACCATTGGTGCGCGCATGGCGCACACACGAGCGGACGTTCGCAGGCCAGGTGCGCGCGAGGTCGGCGAGCGCAGCGGCCGATCGTTTATGTACAGTCGCTTCTTTCCCGACGATAAAATTGCGGCAAGTGTCCGCTCCCGCGGCCCGTGTGTGTGGGCCGCGGTCGTATATTCATCGCCGCACTCACGCCGACTGCCATTAAGCGCGCGGCCCGATACGCATTTATATGACGCGTCTGCGTGCACACGCCGACGCGCAGCGCTGTCCGACATGTAAATTTATATACAAACGCGGAGAGAAATTTCGACTAGCTTCCGGATGCGTGCGATAAAATGTATTTAAACAACGGAGACTCGTACGACATATATTCTACTCTCTAAAAGTAACGCAGTTTTGAACAATTTTCGTCGCGTCTCGCGCTATGGTTATGGCTCATTCAAACTGGACGCGATGAGCGATGAGCGACGAACGATAATCCAATGGGCGTGCAGTCTTTATAGGAAAACAGTACGCTTTCCCATAAAACCAGCGCCGGTTCCATGAAATGACGTAGCGCCGTGAACACCTCGGTCGAAAACAGTCTATTGCATGGTGTAAAGGTACAAGGTGAAGCAATCTGGTGGATGCGCAGTGTCAACCAATCAGGAGTGGCCTAAACTACCGAATTGACTAATCATAAATTTGCTCTAACCTTCAAACTGCAAATCATTGCGGTTGAATGCAGGAAGAACCAATGAGCAATTTGCCCCTAAAATTGGTTACATGCGCAATGTTTCACCTTATATCTTTACACCATGGTCTATTGTACCGAATTATTTGGCGCGGCTCAGTCGAGCGAGGCGGATGTCCCGCGTGTCTTCGCGTTGCTCCTCGTAAAAGAGGGAATTATTATACATATATAAATTATTAATTAGTTTCGACACATCCACGAGCGGTAATACCTTTTTTAACAATCGAACTCTGATGAATCTCTCTCGCGTCGTGCTTAAAAATTTTTACGCCGTTGTTTAAATATATTTTATGCACTGTGCGCTACTAGGGATACGGCGTCTGAGTCACGAGTCTCCCCGGAACGCGCGCTGTTATTTTGACGTAGAAACGCGGGCGCGTGGCATTGTACCGGGTTCTTTGCCGATGATGAAATTGGGCGTGCGGGACTCTCGTGCAAAGGCAAAGAGACGCGATTTTAACTCGACGCTCGAGGCGGCCCACCTCGTTCGACATTCGGCAAACGTACCAACCCCAAATTACCCTATTCTGTCGGCGGTGGTCTGCCCACACTCTCCGATTCCGCAAGGCGTCCGCTGGCTGCGCTGGTCGTTCGAAACGCTCGTGTGCGACAACCGGAAACGTGTTTTTCAATTTTGCAAGATTTCAGCGCGACACGACGGACGCCGTTCGACTCATCGTGACAATTACCCCATACAGCACAGAAAGTTAAAATAATGTTTCTGAAACATTGCAATGTTGAATGTTGTATAAATATCTTTTCTAAGTTGAATCTAGATTAATGTTTGTACATTGATTCTTTATGTTGTTGCAACGTTAAAATAATCTTGAACAAATTAATATTTTTTGACACTCAAATAGATACATAAAAATGTATATTATGAAATGTATATTATATTGATTTTTGCAACGGTCAGAAATTTTCTGAGCTAAGGTTGGATTATTGCTTTAGAGAATAATCCAATTTCAGCACTTCCAACAGTTGTAAAAAATATTCTGTTAAACGCAACCAATATAATTTAACAATGTTTTCTGAATGTTGAATTGCAACGTTTACAAGACATTACAATTCAGCGGACATTAGACGTTTTTGCAATATCTTTTCAACGTTGAATCTACTTTTCGTAAAATTGATGCAATATTGCAATGTTGTATTGGAACGTTTCCGAGATGTTGATTCAACATTTGTGTGCTGTGTGGGTATCTATTGCAAAGGCAACCGACGCAAAATTAAACAGTTTTTATACCGGAATTACTCATCCTATTTATCGATCAAGATAACGCGTTTAAAAAGATACTTTGAACTCGGTTTCTCTGCGTTCTACTTTTACGAAATCCTCGTATTCCATTGTGTCTTATTAAAGCGTAAGCGTTGGATCCTTTTAATTTCGTCAAATTCAAGATTCAAAGGATAAGCCGCGTGGAAACGCGAGGTGGCGATGATAATGGCCGATATCAGGGCGAGATCGTGGCGCGAAGAAAAGTAGGCGACCGTTTGTACCGTGAAAAGGAACAACGATGGGCTTGTAATTTCCCAGCGATTACCCACAGCGTGTGTGCGTCAGACAGCGACGCGGCCAGGTGAATACACTCCTCGCGTTATACCTTTACGCGCGTGCTTACCTGTCTCCCGTAGGAAGCTGCCAACTGATTTCGCCGGGCGATATATATGCATAGATTCACGACATCCGCGCGTACCGTACACGCACACTCGCGTATACGCGAGAACGAAGCGAGAATTTCTCAGAATGCTCGCTCGCATGCAAACGCACTCCGTCCCCCTTCCTCCCGCGCCCTCGCTTAATCAGAACAACTGACCTCGCTACGGGGGCAAGGGAGGGCGATATGGTGCGCATACAGAGTGTTTCGACGAATTATGACACTGGAAAGTCCGACGATCTTCCCCTTAATTCACCATTTCGAGCCATTTCGAGCGTAAATCGATGGTCTCAATTTTAATTTAGAAAAGAGGAGATCCGTGATTTTTAATATCTTTTTTTTTTAAAGAGAGAATTTTCTCTTCAAATTTACCCTGGAATTCATGTGATCGTGAGACAATATATGGCTATTTGAAGAACTGTATGAGAGGTTTTGAAATTTTACCATACATTTTACTAGCAGAAACTCTTATAAAGTTCTTGAAAGTGCCACGTTGTTCCACGTTCACATGATTTTCAGGGTGAATTTTAAGAGAAACTTGTTCCCGTGCAGACGTTTCGACAGTACCTGTTATCGAATAATAATGACGATGATTTTAGATACGATTGGCAAGAAATAGGCAGTCGAGCGATTTGTTGTAACAATATTGCAACGAGACGTCTGCTTGTTAAAAATTTACTTGGAAATCACGGGGTGTGTGTTACGCTCGCAGCGATAAGAAGCCGCGATTCCTACCTCATTACCGTTTATACTGCGAAGGATGTAAAATTCACGCTTAATTATTTAAATAAATGTACGCCGGACGAGGGACGAAATGGTAACACGCAATTCCGAGCGAGTAACTCTTTGTGTACTCACCATACCGCGTAGCTTATTAACATCGCTCATGATCCTACCGATAGCAGGAATGTTTTCTCGGAAGCCGCTTCCCTCCTTTCGAATTTTCTCAATTATAACGCACGTACGTGTCCGTGCAGACGTGAAGTGAAGAAATTACTCGAGAGAGGCTAGGAATTATTCTTATTAGGCGAGGCACAGCGTCGGGATAGCCGCAAAGTTCGCAGGTTCGCACGAATTGAAAATCAAACGCAAACTTTGATCGCAGCGTTCTCCGCCACTTACGAACATGGTATCACTAAGGCCGGTATTCATAGTCGATTCTTATTTCAAAATCATCTCAAGTGTTGTGTTAAGAGGCTAATACGGCTCTGTGATTGGTCAAAAACACATTAAGAGTATACTTAAGATGATCTTAAATATAAGAACGGCCTAAGTAAGTTCACTCCGTGACGAAAGACGAAATCTCTCCAAGACGAAATCAAAATAAAATCGATAATTCTTATTCTCCTCGGTCGAATTAAAAAAGATCGACTTACTATATTGAGACACTTGTATAAATGTAAGTTTGTATATTCTTGCGCTTAGAATAAATTTTCCCTCCATCTTACAACGCACGAAATTGGCACCGCGATATTCGACAAAAGATACATACTATCATTTTATTCTCGATTAAAAAATTTTTCATTTAAGATTAAAAATATTCCTTTCTCTATAATAAATATGATTGGCGCTATATCGATCCCTATTTTATGATACATTGAAGTGTAATAGTATTGGATCCGGAAATTTTACCCCCAGATAGCACAAGTCAGTCCTATGAACATTTTAAGAATATTCTTCAAGAATATTTGGAATATTCCTTAGGTCACTGCCTTTTGCACAATAAACAATGTGCAATACATAACTCGATGAACATTCCAAAATTATTCTGATTGAATATTCCAAAGACATTCTCGACGAATAATCTAAAAACGTTCTTCTTTGTTACGAATATACGATTTCTAATTGTAATAATTTATATACATATTTATAGAATATTCGATTGGAATATTCTGAAATTAAGAATATTTGCACTCCAGAAGAATATTATGTGTGTTATCTCGGCCCTCGGCGTCTCAAAAATCGGACGTTTACGTCACGAAAGTCGGATGTCCCGTTTCGCGCGAAAGTTTTCAGGAATTCCCATTTCGCGCGTTCAGCGGCAGACGCATCTTGACGCGTTAATGTTTCGATTGTTCCAGATGCAGGCCGGGGTGCATGTGCCGCGGCACGCGAATACGTGCCCTGCACTCGCCGCGTACCGCCGGCAAATGCCTCCCGGGGCCGATCAATATGCGTAATAAGCCGCGGGGCCGATATACAAATGCCACCCAGTATGCCTGCGATGCAAATAAAAGCTGAGAGCCGTTTTCCTAACGCGTCCACGTGGCATTCTAAGCACGGACATATCGGGCCGTGGCAATCGCGCCAGTGGTATTTTATCCTAAGCAGGAACGAAGTTGGCGTACGACGCAACGCATTGCGTATTAGGCTAATCGTGTCGTAATCGCGTTAATCCGATCGAAACTCCCGCACATTTATTAATGACGGATCGAGCCTCGCGTTCATCGTCGCGAGTTTCAACGCGATTCTTCCTCAGAACTTTGACGGGTGTATGTACACCCTGAGAAAGGATTTCTGTTACCGAGACAAACAATATTCTTGACGCATTTATATTTCTCACAACCTCATTTAGTATAAAAATAAGACAATATCAAAATAAAATCGATAAATCTTATTCTCCTCTGTCGAATTAAAAAAGATCGACTTACTATATTGCGACAAGAATAACTTAGATGTAAGTTTATATATTCTTGCGTTTAGAATAAATTTTCCCTCCACAATGTTCGACAAAAGACGATACTATCATTTTATTCTAGATTTTAGAATTTTTCATTAAATATGATTGGCGCTATATCGATCCTATTTTATGATACATTGAAGTGTAATAGCATTGGATCCGGAAAATTTTTCTGTGAGTGTAATTTTCATTTCGATCGCAGCTGCGTACAACTTAAAGTTCCGTTAAATTCTTCCCAAAAGTCTAATAACGATATAAGCTTACTCAACGAGAATGTACACATGCACATCACTTACTCAGTAACTTGATACTCAATTCATCAACGAAAAAGCTCATTAAAGTACAATGAGGAAGAGAATAGTTTCCGAGGAAAAATAAAACAGTTGTAACGCTCGCAAGGAAATCGCGATACGTGATGCACGCACGTGGAAACTCTTTCAACTTGATTTTAAATTATGGAAATACCTTAACTTTGCAAATCAAGATGTTAGTAGGAAAATATGAATTAATGTTCGACTTCCTCGAAGCGTTATGATATGACTATTATACGATACGACTGTTATACGAAGAAGAGGCTCGTATCATTTAACGGAGCATTAAATTCATGAGATTGAGATGTTTACGCGAACGTAAATCAACGTACAAGCCGCGGAATCGGAAGTAAACCATATAGGTATACACAATTATGCTAATTATAACAATTATAGCAATTACTTATTTTTTTCACACCGTCATTATCTGCATGAAAATCAGCCGGCATCCTTCCATGCGGAAACGCGAATGCGAGTACGTGAAACAACTAATGCAATTATTTGTTGTTAGATGAAATAGGTTGTGTGTCAGAGGAGATGCGTACTAGAGGAGAGTGCATAGGGTCGCGCTCGCAACACACGCGTATCTTCTCTTTAAAGCTGTAACTGTAATTAATGAACCAATCCGAGCGAAATTGTCTAATTTCTTCCGAGAAAAGGGAAAGAGGAGAAGAAGAAATTCTAAAATTGCTATAACGAAGTTACCGAAACTCCGTTTTCATCTTTACCTAACGCTTCTGGTTTTTGGATTTTGTAAAAAGTAAAAATAAAAGAAAATATAAAAATGACGTTACTGACGCGGGATTTGCGTATGTCTTCGCTCGCGTAGCGCGAGAGACTTTTCTGCGGCAGAAAAATTCGTAAATTTCGATTACGAGCTACGTTCGTGCACGTCAAAGCCGGGGCAAGCTGATTTCTCGCACGTCAATGGCGCGCGTAAAAAAAAACCAATTTATTTATTTATTCCGGCTCACGTCTATGAATAGATTCCGCCGCGAAACGAGGGAAGAAACGATCCCGGTCGCGGAGCACTCTCGTTTTCCACCTTTTTTTTCCGGGGCTTTCCCCGCTTGGGAAGATCTCACCGATTCTGTTTCCTCTCCCTATTTCAGACATATTTTATTTGATTTATATCTAATATATGCAGCCCTAGCTCGTCATGCACATGCCATTAACAATATGGTCTATTTAGTGGAATGCGCAACAATTACCGCAATTAAATATATGTGTTAAAATATATTCGCATGCAACATGATAATTGCTGGAATCCTCTTGCACGGAAAATAATAAGATAATGGCTGGCTGCTTTTCGATGTCGTTAACACGTAACATGTCCGTTAGTCGGAGCCTTGTTACGGTTAACGCTTTATTTTTTTGCAATCTTAACTATTTCCTGAAGCAAAATGCAATCGTAGAGCGAGATTTCCTTTCGGCCGGCTCGGCGAGATCGTCGCTTCCGGCACTCGCTGTTAACGCCGAAAAATATAGACGGGGAGTCCCCTATTGTGAGATAAGCTCTTAATATGAGATAGCAGGGTTTTTCGCTAAATTAATAGGCATCGTTTGGCTTCAATGTGAATTTATGGCCCTTGGAGTGAAAACCTGTTTAGTGGCAAAGTCATTGTTAGATCGTGTAATCGTGTTGAAGATGAATAAAGATTTGTGGTTATAAATTTCGATGTTGAAAACCTGCTATCTCATGTTAGAAGACTATCTCATAATAGAGGACTTTCGTCTACTGTCGATTATCCTTAAGCTTATTCTACAGTAGACGCAAAACGCCCGACGCTAAGCCAACGACAGTCGACGATTCTTCTCATATTTGACTGTGATCGGTCGATTTCTCGCGTCGATTGCAGAATAAGCTACAGTCGTGCACGAACGATCGCCTGGCCATCGATCGCGCCCAGCAGGTGATGATCGCCACGGCTTTCAACGAATTACGCCTTGAATGCATAACAATATATATTCGCGCCCGGCACGCAGCGAGAGAGTTAATTTCCATTCAGACGCGGCGACGACATTTAAACGGATTTGCATGCACAACGTTCGGTTTCGACGATGGCTGAAATAAACGCGCCTCATTCTTTCCCGTCGACAAAGCGGAGTCGATAGCAACGTTCACCGTCGTTTCACCATATATTCGCAGCTAACGAAACACCTCGTCCCTTTGCATTACCATTTTTATACGTGTTTCTCCCTTTCTCGAGAGAGAGAAGACCAATTGAAGCGAAACTTGTGAATTTGTGGACACTGGTAGTTACGTCAATTATTTCTAATTGGCGCAATTAGATTATAGCTCGCGATAGCTTTTTTACCGCACCGTTTAACTGCGTAAGACGAATGGCACAAACGTGTGATCTTTTTTATTCAGTCGCGCCATGCGCGACGTGATAACGTCGCGGACTTTCACTGCCAATTTCATTGTCTGGCAATACTTCCTATGGTGTTCCGCCTCGCAAAGTAAATAGGCGAAAGGTAGTGGGGAAACGCGCGCTTCACTGTCTTGCCTACAATTTGCATAACTATGCAAATGACGTGGCGGCAATTAGGCTACAAGGTTCGCCGGGCCTACTTTTTCTTTGTCCAAGGTCTTCCTCGAAACACCGTATGAAATATCGTGCAGAGAACGCGGAATAAAGCACCTCGGGTGATTTTGCTTCGACACTGACGTCAAGCTGTACAATTATTTTATAAATATTCGGTGAAACAAAATTCCGCGAAACTTATAAGACACGATTTTACAATACAATCACTTATTTTGTCGAAATAGTACAAGCCGTTGCGTTTATATTTTTCGCGTGATTTGCATCTCTAAAGAGAGATCTACGAGACGGAAATACGAAGAGGAGAAAAAGGAGACTGTAGAAGGTGTTAGGGACAGCGGGTGACGTCACGATATAGTCGGAAGTTTCCGCGAATGAAACTAGAGAGATTTAAAATAACAGTAAACGCGATGTTCTTTCATTATACGTTAAAATATATACCTTTTTCTATCCCGAGCTTTAAAACAAATGGCGAAGCAAGTTTCAAAACTATAGAATTAATAAGACGATCGAGTCGCGACAAAGATCGTCTTCATTCAATTGATTTTCTTTACTAAACAAACGTTACAACAAAAATCGTGTAATATCAATTTCTAAGAAGCTCAAACGAAATATTCAAAAGCTTTTTAATTAGGTAAATTACGAAGTAACAATAAAATTTTTTAAATAATACGCGTACGTCTGATACCAAAGCAATTTCTGCAGAATAATTTCCACTCGTTAAGTTTCTCACAACCGACTTCCTTAGAGAGCGGACGCCGATAGCATTTGAATGAACTATATGTATCTCGTAAAATTTAATAAGCAATTAGCCACCATTCGCGCGACGGGACGCGATGTATTGTATATAAATTAATTCAGAAGGCAAGGGAAGCAGATTACCTACGTCTCCTCTTATTCCGCAACTCTTGACGACCAGTTTCCACCGAAGTCCTCAGTCTGATTCTGCTTCGGTGCGGATCGAATTTAATGTACTGGTTTCACTGAAAGCAGAGTAAAGCCTTGTTTCTATTTCTTTAAATTTGGCACATGTTTTAGTAGAAGTAAATAAAAATGTAGTAGATTCAAAGAAGCATGATTTCAACGTATCTCATTTGTTTAAATCTTTTTTCTGGGTTTAGGATCGGATAGAAGACCTCGCCGTATGATAGACTAGTGTCATTGCGTTATAGCTTTTTCTATGTTACATACAGGGTTGGGAAAGTTACTTTATAAAAGTATCTAGCTACAGTTATAAGTTACCAATTCTGAAAAGTAACGCGTTACAGTTACAGTTACTCAAAAAGTAACGAATCGTTACTTTGCAGTTACTTTCTTGCAGTGAAAATAAAGATATCAAATCTGCATTTAAATCGTAAAGTGTCGATAAAGGCGTTTATGCGCAAATGCAAGGCCTAATGCGATCTATGGAGGTTTAAAAAATATATAAAGAATATATAAACTATTAAATTAGTTACTAGTTATCGAGAAAATGTAACTGAGTGAAGTTGCAGTTACAGATACAAGACTGCGACTCGCATTGTAGACCACGCATTACGCGTTTGATAGTTTCGGCGCGCAATGGTTTTTTCCAGAAACAAATAAACGGCGCGCGGCGCTCGAACGTTCGCGAAAGGTCACCGCGCTATCATTCGCCCGGCGAGGCTCGAGCGGGACGGCAGCGGCGGGAGTCGCGCTCCGCGCGTCGCATTATTCCTCTGAGCCGCGATCGTAACGCACCGCGAGACGCCGAACACGATTGTCCTCTATGATTGCCGCAATTAGCGTTTGCCCGTCCGTCGAGTTAATCGCCTCCCACGACGACCGTTTACCCGAAAAAGGTATGGCATTTCCGCGCGATTTGTTCGCCTTACGGCGAGCCTCGCGGCGACGGGGAGTGAAAGCACGAAAGTTGGCTTTACGAGCGTTGATATCCGTAGCTTCTTCCGCCGAGCTCGATCGCACTTTACGGGACTTTCGGCATTTTCAACGTGTCGCGCGACTACGCGAAATTACCAACGCCGAGGTGTCTTCGAACGCACGTCGCGCTTTAATAATATATTCGATCGAGGCGTGTTTGTTTTATCGCGACGCCAAGCGGAATTGCGTTTTCGGGCCCTTCGGTAGGTAACAAAAGAAAACGCCGGGCGGGTGCTGGCGACGCGCACAGAAAGTTGTGATTGTAAGACGGTCACGGTACACGCCGTATCTCGATATTCTCAATCGCGCAGCACAAATTCAGCGTCGGTTACTTACGAGAGTCCGTAATTGACGAGATACACCCGATCGCGGTTGATCGCGCGAGCGGGGGCGGGGTAGATACGCCTAACCTAGCTTCTATATCCGAGTACGGGCCCGATCGGTCGAGCCGCGACGAGTGAAGTTGGCGGCAATTAGAATTCTCTCTCTCTCTCTATCTCTCTCTCTCTCTGTCTCTCCCGTTCGATATTCGCCATATTGTGCCAAACCGCGACGCAACGCGAGTGTCGGTCGAGCGGCTCGTCGGCTTCGTGCGACCTGGACGTACGTTTTCGTCGTAATAATGCGATTAGCGTCGGGAGTGCCGCGATCATTGTACTTCGATTGGTATGCGGGCGATGTAATTAACCACGTTACCGCGGACGCCGCGTCGCGTTATGCGTCTGAGAGGAGGAGGGGGGCAAGGAGGAGTCGGGCAACGGCGGAGCGACCAAGGTGTAAGTAACTTTCCGTTCTTTATCTATTACCGGAGCGGCAAACGGGGGATCGAAAAGCGGGTGGCTTTTCTCGGGGGGTCAATTCTGTATCCTGCTACAAGCGTCTGTTCCACCCTTTCTGTCTCATTCTCCTCTCTCGCTCACTCGAGTGCAAAAGAGCGACACGACACCTCGGATTTGCAATGCCGAACGCGGTAATTTAGTGGAAATGCTAGAAGCGAGCGGCTTTGTCCCTATCTAATGCGGCGTCTACAACAAGACGTTGAAGAGGTAAGGTCTAAGAAAGTTACCTGTCGCAATCGAGGAGAATAATCGACTGCGATTGGTCATTTTTCTTAAATCTTACGTCTTGAAGATCTCATTGCAGGCGCCGCATAAGGGACTGTTAGAAAGAGACGGAGCTACTAACTTTTAGCATTTCGCTAGTGTAAGATACAGAATTAACTCCCGGGTCTCTTTCTAAGGAGACAAGAAAAGAGACAGTCACTCACTTTTGCATTTTCGCTATGGGATACACAATTGACCCTTTGATCGTTCATTCCCGGAGACAGTTTCACTCGGCTTTTAACCAATACTGATCAATATTACCATAGACATAGGAAATATGGACTGAGCGTCCCACTGAATAAGCTGAAGCTTGTGAAGAGAGAGACAGAGAAGATTTAAGAAGACTTTCTTTCTCTGTCTCACCATCGAGACAAAGAAGGCGCGATTCTTTTCGTTTACGAAGGTGTAAGACAGAGAAAGAAAGTCTTCTTAAATCTTATCTCTCTCTCTCTCTTTCTTCACAAGCTTCAGCTTATTCAACGGGACGCTCAGTCTATATTTACTATGTCTATGAATATTACGGATCAATCCGTAATATTGCTCGCTATTTTCCTAGTTTTACATGTTATTTTGCAAACATAAATACCCAATGTAATATTGATGCGTAAAATTTGTAATCATTTAAATCGCATACACACATGTGTAAATTGAATTTTTATTTATCTAACTTTTGCAAAAGTTACATTTTAGAATGTTATTGCACGCGCTGCTGCAATTGAATACGCTTGCGTGTTACAGGTGAACGTTGTGTCGACAAAGTGCGCGATTAAAGTCGGGAGTGCCGTATGAAACGCCGCGCGATTATCGTATTTCGACGACTGAAACCGCGAGTGATGTGATTAACCCGTGCTAGTCCTGCCGAAGGATTCTGAGAGGAGGAGGAGGAGGAGGCCCTGGGTGGCGTCGGGCAACGGCGGAGCGACCAAGGTGTAAGTAATTATCTGTTATTTATTTATTATACTGGAGCGATGTACTGCTCTTTCATCCTGAAGACTTTTATCCATAAAAATCTCGAGATGCGTGAAAATTTGTAATTATTGAAATCGCGTACACGCATATGCAAATTGAATTTTCATTTGTCTAATTTTTCCCAAAGTTACAATTAATCGATGGAATTGCATTGTACGTGTTGCTCTAATTTGAACGTACTTGCGTTTTTCAGATGAACGATGTAAAACTCCGCTGCTGCGCGTCGTGTGCCGGTGAGTCTTGAGCTGTCTTTTATTTAAATTTAAATTATACCTTCGTTGGTGGTGGCGTTCCCCGTAACGCGTTTCGATGCACTTGCTTCCTCGGTCAATTCGCCATAGATTTGCGGAGGCCTCGGGCTTGCATTCGTTCCAATCTTTATTTCCATTCGCCGGCGCATGATCGAAAACATTGCCATTCTCTTACCAAGAACTCGCCACGAAAGACGAGTCATCTTCCAAATACAAAGTGCTGTGCGGTGAAGATTTTATTAACACACTCGCACTTTTCATGATATTTCTTCGACATATTCGAATAAATTCTTCATTATTAAAAATTATGAAGGTAATTAATGACGCGGTCAAATTTTCAATAAAAATTCGTCTATTGTTTCGGTTAACGCGGTGCGTATGGTTGCCGTTATACGCATATCTTTGTATAATAACACGTGACACGAACAGTGAATGCATTTATGAGTTTTGTTATTCAAACGAACGAATCGACTAAAAAATCTTCGTTGCAAAGCATTTTTGTTCACGTATTGCCACTTTCATTGTCATCGAATCTCTAAGATACGATCCAGATTCCAATGCGATCGCGCTACAAATGAACAGTGACGGAAAAAGACTAACGAGTTAATCGACACTTTAGTACGCGTGAAATATGCACAATAAATTCTAGCGCTCTAGTGTCGATCGCGTGACCGTTTTCCTTTGTATCGCCGGTCCGGAGAGATTGAAATAAAGTAGAGCGTAGGCATATAAACCTGTTGAGAGGGAGGGAAATAGAAAGAAGGTAGGGAGAGGCTAATATATTCTTCTAACACTCATAAACTTCCTAGACGAGAGCCTTTCGCGGCGCCGAATCTCTATTATTAAACGCATATCAATCAGCTGTGCTAGGGAGGGCGGGGGACGGTGGAGTCGACGCTTTGATGCGCTTTTAAATGCGCCCCGCTTGATTTATCGACCGCTTCCTCCGATTTCGAGCACTAGACCTTGGACATCGAGGTCGCTCCATTAATTCGCGGATAATGAAGCTCAAACACTCTCGAACTGGTGGGCGATGATGCGCGAGTTTGATCGAGTTCCCGCGAGCTCGGCGAGTCCGTTCGTGGATTCTGCGAGAAACGATACTTCCACGATCGCACGTAGAGAAATTGTCGATAAATTACGTCGGACGAAAATTCAATTGTTGCTGCCGAGTAACGTTTGCAATTGCCCAATTGGTTTCGCCGTCGCCGCGCATATCTCGCACGTTGATCTTGTCGCGAAAGCCGGCGCTGCGCGTCGCGATCAACGATCGTTCTTTGCATGAGCAATGCCGGTGATTAAGCGCGACCGCTTATTACGTTTTTCTCGGCGCTCGCGTCATCGCTCGCGGTTTATTTTAAAAGACTATTTCGGTGCCAGGATGCGCCGCTCGTTACCAGTTAAGCTAGCGCCACACTATGCGCAATACGTAATGCGCGATTCGCGATTCGTGACTCGCAGAAATTCGTTGGACTTTGGTTATTACTTACCGCACTATTCGTGATTCGCAGTTTATCATTCGGAATTTGTTGTCTGTCGTTTCGTTTGTGTTAACTTGGACAATTTTTAACCTTTACCCAAGGGGTAAACCGCTGAGGGCATTGCGGTGCACAGATTTGCGGCATTACTGGGCATTACTAGGCATTACTAGACAATTTTTGGGCATTAGGCCTTGCTGGGGCATTATAAAGATAAAATGAGATAAAATAAGACACAAAATAATGTAAAACAAGATAAATAAGATAAAGTAACCCGAGTCAAAATTTCGACCCTATGTTGAACCTTTAATTCTATTATATAGTAGGACCGAGAGGAAAACCGCTGACCAAAGTCTTGTACACCAATACCCACTAATGCCCAGTGGGTATAACTGTATCTTATTACCTTATTTCATCTTATTTATCTTGTTTTATCATCAAAGTAGATTATTGCTGGTCTATGTAGCTGTACAGATCAGCTAAGTAGGTGCAATTTACCCTTAAAAGTATGAAGATAGTACAAAAATTTCGACTCGGGAAGATAATGAGATAAAGTAATGTCTACTAGGCATTCGTGGACATTGGTGTACAAGAGTTTGGCCAGCGCTTTTCCCCTCGTTTTCACCTGTTATCACAGGACTTGTATCATAAGTCTACAGTTAGTCAAGTTTCAATATTAGTCAAACACTGCTCGGTTAGCGAATTACTGCGAATGGCGAGAATTGCGCGCGACGAATCGACGAATTTTTCCGGCACATTATTCACGAATCGCGCATAGTGTGACGCTAGCTTTACGAATGCGCACGCGGATCCCTCGCGTTTCCGATTGCGTTACGTTGATTTTCCATTGCGCGTATTAATGAATGGCGTATGCAATTTTTAATGCACCTAGATACGCGAATGCGTACAGTAAAACTGTAACGGTGTAAAATAGACCGCGCAAATCGATTTTCCTATTTCCCTCCGCCACGTTACCTACATCTTCAACCGGATTCGTACGGTGGTTTGCTTATGGTGGAAAAATTCAGCGAATACGTTATCGTGGTGGTAATTATAGTCGGCGCAGCCTAGGAACGTGCGAACCGCGATTTAAAAATGCACATAACTCGTCAAGTGTTACTAAGTATTGACGCAACAAACGCAACAGTTGCCGCGTTAAACGCCGCGAGCGCAAAATGTAACAATATTATAATATACCAGATACAAATAATAAGTAGCGCATGCAGTATACCTATTATTAACGTTAGAGTAACGTGACTGTGATAAAAGTTTCACCGGATAACAAATACTCGCGGCTGTCGCGTATTCACGAGGTAAAAAATTACAAGAAGAAGCAAGTAAATAGCGAAGAAACAGTATAGCATCGCGTTTTGTTTCGTATATTGTCATCGTACATTCTGACAAGATTACAAAAGAGGCTGTTTGAATTCGTTCTTTCTCCTTTCGAAATTATTCAAAGGCGCACACTCTGCTTCGCCAAAAATGCTTATTTTTATATAACGCCAAAGTTTTAGAGGGGACTTAATTTTTCCTGCGACACGCAGTATATTTTAGCACCTTCTCACCAGGAAAGTAAATTGTTATAATTCCTTACGTGGCAATATTAATAACCAGCCGGGAAAATGTTAGACCCGGCATTTGTGGACCGGAGAACCAGTAAAATACTGGAACATGCCGCTGGTGTTCCAGCAGGGACACCAGAAAGGCGCGTCGTGTGGCAGGGATTCTTATCAGATTCGATCCAGCTTCCTGATAGTTAATTAACGAGTTCATTATGCACCCTTGCCCTCCGTGGGCCGAGACCCGCGTCTTTTCAGGACGCCGTGCAAACGCCGTGGGGCCCGAAGTGAGGCATTACGGAGATCCTCGGCGGATAGCGACGGCCCGGTGGGTGGCGCTATTTTATTGCATCACGATTCCCGGCGGGGACCGCGGCGACGGTGCATCGGGCCCGGCGCGTTGCACTTTCAGAACTCTCAGAAGCGCTCATGAATCTCGTGCAGGAAGCGCAGGGTGGGAGGGCGGGCGGGAGGGGATTCAGAACCGGCCACGTCGTCCATCACGAGCGACCTGAATATTATTCATGATGCACGATTTACATTGTCGGTATCCCGCGACTCGGATAAACCGTTATCGTATCCGCGCTATGCACTTTTATATCGCCGCCGATAACAACTTAGACAGGAAATACGGTTGGCGCAAATGACCGAAGGACGTTGAGAAAACTTGTCACTTTGCTCTCGAAAAGTTAGTGGCCACTAGCGGTTATAGTGTACAAAAATCACCCTTGATACAGATTACTTTTAAATTACCTTAGATTACTCAATATTACCTAATACTACCTCAAATTACTCCAGATAGTCCAATACTATCTCATATTACTCAAGATTACCTTCGAATATTTAAAATTACCCTAAATATATTGGCTTACCCAAAATTTCGTTTGGATTGCCGCTGACTTACCTAGCTCTTGTACAAAGATTACCTCAGTGACCAACCCCTTGGTGTGACATTTTATTGCAAAGACTTGTTGTATTCGTTTAAAATATACGCGAGACAAATTAAACATCGAAAAGTTAGTATACGATGAGCGTAGGAGAAATTGCAACGGTAGAGCGTTACGCAGTTTGTCGGTCGCCGTAAAGTCCGTCCGCGTTAAGATTTATTATTCCGTGCCCTACGGAAAAACGTGTAATGGCACAATTAGCGCCCTATTTGCGCATACCTTAGCTAACAGTAATCACTTAACGCTAAGGACGCGCTAAAATGCGGCGCACACCCAGACTCGAATCTTTTAAGATCCCACAAACGCCTCGCTCGTTCGTTCTTTGGTCCTCCGCGCCCGGCAGCCTCTGATCTTTCGGCCCTATTTAATTTCCTGGAAAACGCCACGGCGGTTTCTGGGGGTAGCGGCATCAATCACCGTACCTGACATGGAAGCTGTAATTTGGCTAACCCAGTTCGAAGCCCTTCCTTCGCCCATTTTACCGACAGCCTTCGCGCCCTACGCCTTCGAAACGGTGCGTTTGGCCGAATTATTACACGAAATCGTTTATGATCGGTTGCCCCAAAGTCTGCATAATTAACGGTAATCTATAATTGAGATAAGGCAAAGACGCACAAGTGTTACATTATTCTCGGAAGATTTATTGCAATCAAAAAGAGACTAAACTGGTAATCAACTTAAATCTAACGAAAACTTTATTAAAAAGAAGCTTAAGTCTCATATAATGTATCAAATAAATGAAAATTAATATTTGTCGAAGTAACTTGGAGAAAAAAATTTATCGCGTGCGAGCGTCGAAGCAATCTTAACTCTTTGAAGCACAGGCTTTTACAAAAAAATGCCTTGCTGCACAGAAACTTTATTTCTACAAAACGTTATCAAATAGTTTTATTTTAATTAATCGAAATACAAAATTGAACAAATTTACTACGAATAGCGTCCCACCATACGCGTTGAAGCACTGAGAAAGTGGGACATTTTTCATACCACTGTGCTTGAAAGTGGGGCCCGGCGCACAAAAGCGACACCGAAAACTTTGGACGAGCAAGTCGGCGCAAATTTGTTGAGAGAGATCCCCAGTCGAGGACGCGGCATAACCAAGACCGAGTGATTATAGGGGTGGCGCTAGAGATCTCCGGATGATTTACATCCCGGCGAGACTCGAGTCGGCCTAGACTAGTTCTAAATCTCTCAGCTTAAATATCTGCGGCTGGCCGAGAGCGGCTAGACGCGAGCCGTCCCTCCTGGCAACATTCAAATATTTTCCGCCATTCATAAATTCGTCAGTATACGCACGCTAAATTACCCACCGGCCGAAAGAGCCGTGTGTCTTCTCACGAATCCCTGCCAGGCTTCGCTCACCGAGACGAACGAGATTCTAAAAATGACCTTGGATCATTACATGGGTGGTCTTGCGATCAGATAAATTACACGAAATTTGCACAAAACCCAGACACCGTTGCTAATCGTTTCTATAAATCTGGTATATTACTTGTACATTGCATATTTATGTGTGGTGTTAGTCGAATTAAAGATATCACGGAATATACTTTTTATTTTCAACTTTCGAAATATTATACTATTGCATCAGTGCAATATTATGTGAAATTTCTCGTGCTCTTCGAATTTTCATGCGTAAAGATTAGGATTTCCGGACGTGTAACTGCACTTTGGACGACGGCGAGTATTTTATCGGGGATACGACAGAGAAATATTCCATGAATGACGCCAAGTTGCACGTTGATCCCCCAGGAAAACGATCACGCCATGACTTACGTGGCTCGTAAAAGCTGCTGGTGGTTCCGGGAACACCTGGACGAGGTCAGGGATGTTTTTTAAGTCGCGGTGCGAGGTGTATAACTGCACACAATGAAAACTGTTCCAGTCACGTAAACATCGTCCAGAACGACGCGGAATACAATGCCTCGGCTGCTAACAAGATTCAGGTGAAATTCGACCGCTAGAAAACGGCCGGGAGTGTCGCGAAAATGATACCCGATTCACGACCGCGATTAAATGTAAAGTTCCATTTAAATGAAGTGATTATTTCACACAAAGGCTAACTCTCGCATATGACACGCAATCTTCAATTTTACCACGCGAAACATATTCGCAGCAGATTACAATTTAAAAGTTTTACAAATTAATAAAATTTGTATGGCTCAAATGTGATAAACACAAATTTGAAGGAATAAAGGACTAAGAGCCGCGACAGCGTGTTAGTGTCTAAAAATTTTGTTCTAAATATATTGCGAAAAAATATCACCTCGACCAGGGTTTGAACCTGGACCTTCCTCTCGCTGGGCGGGCGTCTCAACCAATTCGACCACCGAGGCATATAAAGATTATTAGCCGATTACAACTTAAAAGTTTTACACAGCTTTCTTCCACAACTTACATTTTGCTTGGTTTTTAATTTTCAATCTGCATTTCGAGCATGAATATTCTGCGAACGTCGCGTGTTTTTTTTTGCCTCGAATGGGGTCGTTACTAATAATTAAAAAAGTTGGCGCGTTTTACGATTTCGTGAGAATCTGCGATTCGGTTTTCACAGCAAAGTTCTGTAACTCGCTCGAACGTGGAACGAGCCATTGTTTGCGAAGTAAAGCGCGCGAGATGATCTCGGCTGCGATGATGACCGATCTTATTGCGATCCTGTCCAGCGGAACCTGATACCGTGAATCCTAGCATCCGTGCGAGCGTAAGCTATTATCGATCCGCGAGAGCTAGATAAAATCGCGCTCTCCGCGCCGAGATAACGTATCACCGATAATTTGGCGCACGATAGCAATTACACAATAAATATAAGTTACACGCATGGCCATGTAAGGAAGCGGACAGTCTAGAGATTAAAATTTCACGACGTACGTATTTTACATTTTTGTATTAAAAAAGATTTATTCTTTTACGAAATAATAATAAGATGATCGCGATTGTCGGCAAGAATAATTTTCAGCTCAGTCAATCGCAAATATCAACGCCTGTTGATTTCACAATTTGCCACGTGCAATTTGCTACAATTTCTATCGTGTATAAACGCTACTTATATTCTCGTTGCATGCATTGCAAAGCCACGTAATTCGCACGATTAAAGAAATTTTAAGTGCTCGAACAAGAGGAATCCGTGGTCGGTCAGATTGCGCAATCTGCATTTAATAAAACCGGCGGTACCCACGCCACGTTAACAAGAAGATGGTAGGCAATTTGAGATTCACTGCAGGCATACAAAATTCTCCATTATTATCTTACCTTAGATGAAGTTAATTCGAAGCTGAGAACAGGAGGAATAGGCGCAAATCATACACGTCTTCGGTCTGACGGCCTGAAACATGCAATTCACACCTTGTCGCATTCTTAGTTGGAGCTCATTTTAAATTTATCGCGAACGTAGAGCTCGTACGCTCCGGCCATACATTCGTATTTCACGTATAGTATCGTTTGGTATATCGCGTGGAATTTAAAAGTGACGAAGATAATGGATTTTGGCCTCAGAAATGAGCCGGTAACGAAAAATCTCGGGTAACGTGCCGTAAAAAAAAAAACAAAGGAGAAGAGGAATGGGCGGGTAGCGAGGAAGGTGAGACGTGTCTCGATTTGTTCGACGCGTCATTCTATATCGTCATTAGCATAACGGGGAATGGATATCCACGAATACGAACGCGGCGAATCTCATCGATAGTATCGCGCGATCGCTCCTCCCGATCGTGATGCTACACGAGAGAGAAAGAGAGAGAGAGAGAGGGAGGCCGGTTTTTCGTGGTGGCGCGCGGTCATCGTCCACCCGGTTGTGCTCACATCTCGTTGTAATACTCGGCCGCGCGTCGGCCCGACCGCGGAGTAATGCAATAATAGGCGTATACTAATGATACGGGGGGGCCACGCGGGGCGGCCTGGCCAAGAAGGATTCAGTCACGTAGTTGCATTAAACTTAATATAAATAATAGCGGTTTGTGGAGCGAGCGTCCGAGTAAGCCGCGCGCGCGGACGGGGTATATACCCACCTATCTCCATCTGCCCATCCGCCGCCACTCTCTCTCGCCGGGACCATAATACACCGGGGCCTCTACGTCCCTGGACTCGCCTCCACTTAATAAGCAGGATCGTCCTGAATCACCACGGCAGCCGGGGCCTCACCTCGCATCTCCCGGGGTCGTTACCGTTGGCCGCGCGGTTGCCTCTCCGCCGCGGTGAAATGCTCTCTCGGATCGAATTATTGGTATTCTCGACGTACGAATATATAATTCGCTCAACTCGCAAGCTCGGCGCTTAGCTATCGTGATATAATGCCGGCTGTACGATTGTCGAGGCAAATTATGCGTCTTTTATTTGTTAGAAACAAAAGTTGCGCGCCCCGGACGGCAACACGTTGGTATTTAAGTGAGATGGGCGAAAAAGTGCAACTCTCCTGACGCAGGCTCCACTTGGAGCCTCGAGCTAACGTTCTTTGCGGCTCTCTAGAAACGCTAGGTTCTAGTATTTGAAATTGCCTGTAAATGTGTCTCACACAAGTCCCATTAAGAAGAAGAGCGGGGCTATCTATCATTGAGACTTGAAATATTACGTCGCCAACGAATTACAATTCGATCCAAACACGCTGGCGCTGATAATAATGCAGAAGCGACCCGCGACTCTCGTGCAATAAATAAATCGTGGCTATCTCGACCCGTCGATCGTGATCCCGAACCATAAATCCCGAGAGTCGGAAGAGGCACACGTTTTCAGAGTTGAAGAAATAATAAGCATGACCGTCGCCGTTTTCCCTCTATCCCCACGACGATCGGCCCGGCCGTTAACGTTATTAAATTATCATATTTGCAATTCAATGTACCACTGTTACTTGCCGCGGCTGCATCTTCTTACTTCGTATTTGCTATGGCATTACTAAATTTCCATCTGTGCCGCGGGTAATAGCATCTCGCAATGACGTGACTAGGAAAAACATAGCGTCTATCAATTTTATACTTTTTACTTGCTAAAGTATTACAAGTATCGCTAAAGAAGAGGACTTTGATTTACCGTATTATTTAACTTTACTTTTTATACACTATGCTTTATACGAGAATGACGCGTGACGAAAGGGAGTCACGACTGAAGTAATTTTCTTATTCTCCATACAGAGTAGAAAATACAAAGCTCGTTGTCTAAATCTAATATTTATTCTATTAACGTATGTTATAATAATGAAATTTTTACACTCGCGCGGGTATAGAGAACAACGGCATAAATAATAAATGCTACGGTCTTGTCTTCTCGGTTAGTGTTAATTGTAATAGAGGGGAGTTCTCCCACAAGAGAATAAAGAGGAAAGACGAGTGAGGAGAGATGAGAAGAACAGCCCATCGAGGGGCAACAACGACGAACGTATCGACGATCGTCGACTAGTGATCGTCAGCGGAAATTGGCCGTTCCGTTATTCGGCGAATTAGACGTGTACTTGGACTTACGTTCACTTCTCTTCTCAGTATACGTGGCGTTTGCAGTTGCAAATCTGCAAGCGTGTGCAACGTTTTTATCTCGTTTTTTTTAACCGATCGAGATTGACGAATCTGCAATAATTGCACCATTGGAAAATACTTTGACAGTCTCTTTTAAATTTAATTTGGAAAAAATATGACGTTTGTTCAATGCCTCTTGAGGTACATAAAAATTTTGACTTGGTGAATTTCTATCCTATTTCCATTCTCGAATTCTCGCTCTTGTGCTCCTTCCTTGTAGCGACAATACGTTTATGGAAGGTAAAATTGAATTCCACGAAATTAATCCCGTTGCGCTAATCCGTGGTAATCAATTTGATGGCAGGCCGCGGCGTAAGAATGCATAGTCTTGATGCCGTGTTCTAAGAATCGCATTGCCCCGCTTGTCGTAGTTGCCAATGCACGTCTTGGCTTAATAACCAGTTCTCCCCCACGCGTCTTTGAAGCCACTGGACTACCTCGGGGCGCTCTTTCTGCCGCCGAGGGGCCGCCGACTTTTATCGTTCCCTTGACGGCTGTCTTAAAAAATACAGGCCGAAAGAATGATTTGTATACGTCGCAAGAACGTAGCGACTCGCGTCTATAAGTATAGGCCGAGATCGAGGAATGATTTGTACACAGGATAGCTCCGCAGGCTGTTTCGCGGCCCAACAATTTCCCGAATATCTACGAGGATACGTACGTAGGATCGCTAGGATACGGGGGTATCGTCGGCCCATTTTCGGGGGCGACCGCTGCCGGCTGGCTCGTCATAATTGCCGGACGCCGCGTTTAAGATAACACGATAATTATGACGGGACGACGAGCTAAAACCTAATCGGGCCGGTCTTTCATCCCAGAAATTTGTTTGGGGAAACCATTTTTCACGGCTCAGACAGTAATAATAGCGCCGATCTCAGTGGCGATCTGTGAACGTCTTATAAGTTAGCGCAGCAAAATGAGCGACCGAGTAAAAATATTAAGGAAACTTGCAGAGCAACAAACTTTTTTCCTTTTAGCAATGAATGAGCGACAAATAAAAATGTCAGTTAGAATTGATTCTGCTCATTTTGTTTCTCCAACATAGAAGATGTGATTACATCAACCCTGCATGGCTGTTTCTCCCCTCGCGGTGGCGGTGGGTTAATTCATTCCGTGGAATCGTATCAATCCGCGCAGCCCCAATCAAATAATAACCCGGGACACTTGGGAGAAAAATGACGTTTTTATGTAAATCTATTCCAATTATCATTTTCTTCGCCTCAGGCAATCCGCGCGCTCTAAATTAAGTAGGAAAAAACGGAATGATAAACGGCTGGAAGGTCCCAACTGCGCGTGTATCTGCACGTGCGCTTAGATCACGATAAAAAAATAAGTGAAACAAAAGGCGAACGATATGGCCGATGACAGCGAACGCGCTACATTCTGTCCCGTAGATAAGGATCGCATATATAAAACGTCGCTACTCGCCTCGCGTCCCTCGAGCCTCTCTCGTCGGTTCCTCTCACGAACGGTTAGATATCGACAATTTAAAGGCCGATCGTAAACTACTAGCCGTGATTTTTATCACAATGGTACAGGACGCCCGGCTGTATCCTCCTTTTCTTTATACGCGCGCGCGCGCGTGCTCTACCGTTATAATTTTTGTTATATCAAAATGGTATCAATTTTAACGTTGTGGTATTTTTTAGCTGCATTTTCCTCGAGAGAGCGGGAGGTAGAGAGAACATAGTGCATTCTTTTAGCATATTAGATGTCAGAAAAAAAATATATTAAGCTAATAAGGTGGAAAACGTATCGGTTTCCCGTTTATAATTTTAATTGCTCGAAAATCTCCACTTTGCAATTTATATTGCGTTTTACAAATGTAATTTTAAGTCATATTTCTCACATTACCACGGGAAATGAAAATTCATGTGTAATCACACGTCTGTTACCCGAGCAAACAAGAGATTTATGGGTTGAAACGACGCGTATCGTTTCAACTGATAAGTTAAAGTAATAAGGTGGTGTTTGTGTATGCGTGTGTATGCGTGCAACGCTATGCGTACGTTACAAACATCTGATACAGTTCACGATCACGTGCGATAAGGATTAATAGTTGTTCAAGACACGGTGCGCCCAAGTGAATACTTGTAACTAATGCGCCTATGATTAACGTGAGACGCGGTAAACTATTGCTGCGCGATGCTCGTTCCGCCGATTATTATCGTTTTTAATTGCAACGCATTGCGCGCGACTAATATTCTCACACTGACGCGGCTGCTCCGCGCGACGTTACGAATCGTGCGTCTGTATCTCCCCGCCGTCATTTATTCCTTTATTCTCCTTCGCCTATATCGATAATTAAGTTACATACACCATCTCTTCGCGGCGGTTATTCGCTTCTTACCTCGATTTTTCTCTCGCTCTTGGGGCGATAAGCTCACGTAGGCAGTCGAAGTTAATGAATCGGAAGGAATAACGGCAATCAGCGAAATATAAATGAAGAATGGCGGACCGATCTTTGGCTTGCGTGTCACGCACGCAATGTGCCACGCCGAATCACGACGAGGGGTGAATAGATAGGCGAGAAACACGGGAATAATTAGGAAAATCGTGGAGGAAAGATTAGAGACGCGTTCGTTTATCGCTTTCTCTTTAATGGTAAAAGAGAAGCGAGTAAATTTGATTATTCAATTATATCTTATCAGACGATACGAATTAATTACCGCGATAGAGGGACGTGTGCATTGACATTAAATAATATTACACCGATGTCACATAAATTCGCAGTTTATTTAAAACCGACTGTTGACTGTTTTGCCATTAAGTGCATTGTCGGACACAGAGATTATTCGCACTCGTAATTATGTAACGTCAGGACGAGGGGTGTTTCTAAGATGGTGCGAAGGGGAGCAAGCTGTTCTTAGCCAGGCGAATGGCGCCGATTAATAAAAGCGGAAAAACTCGGTGTAGAACTACGAAGGATTTTCCAGTCACGTTCACCTTGGCCGGAGTTAATTTACGAAATAAATAATATCTTCTTCTCGCGCCGTTCGCCGAGGGGCGGAGGGTAGCGAAGGAAAGGAGCCGGGAACGGGTAGAAGACGAAGGAGAGAGTAGGAGGAGGGGTCGTGGAGAACGTCGGAGGAGATATGGCGAAGGTCGAGGGACCAGGGGAGAGACTCATAAAGCTGCCTACGTGTCGAGCGTAATGAGAACCGGTGATTTTTCTTTCCGCGCTCGCGAATGTAAAAGAAAAATGAAGGCGCGCTCTTTCTTCTCCCGGGGGGTGTCGGTGTATGGGTGCCACCACCGCCGGTGGTTGCCGCAGGTGGCGTCGCCACCACCGTGCCAGAAATCTTCCTCCGTCTGATATCACGCGCCGGATCAGCGATCCTCCGGAAATCAACGCGATCTTGTACACAAAGCGAAATCGGATCACGAGTGATAGCTGGTACGGAATCGTCAACGTTGTGAAAAGTCGTTTAGGTGGAAAAGAGTCAAGTTTTATATTTCTCCGTACATCCTTGATGCAAGTGATTCCTGCGTGTTTTACGCGAGATCGTATAGTTGAATCTTATGCGATAGTGGCTCAAACAAATCTTTCACCAAGAAATCGTTATGTCAAATCGTAAATATCATCCCTGTAGTTGAACTTTGGCAAGATCAATTGCATTATCGCTCTCCGTCTCGGTCAACGTCGTAAACTGGATTAATTAAGAAAAGATTTTAAAAAATGTTATGCCGAAGGGACGTATCGTGTATCGTATAGCGCGTCGAACGAATCCGGAGGAGGCTTTATACCCGCGGCCTTTCCGGCTACCTAATACCCGGGGCATATACACGGGCATCATTTTTATAGCGGCAATTTCATTTGAGCCTCGACTCATGCAGTGGTTTCTGATGAGCGAACTAAAGCAACCCTCTTCCTCCGCCGCCGACCCTCCCTCTCGCTTCCTCCCCGGGCCGCCCTTCCTTTTCCCTCCCACCCTCGCCGAGACGCCATCTTTTCATTAAAACGGTTCATCTGTGAGCCACGCCGAGGCGCTGCCCTTCTCCTCTGGATCTTCCGATGGTGAAGAGGAGGTGATGAAGAGAGGAGGAGGAAAAGAGAGGAGAGGGCAGAAGAAACAGCGGAAGAAGAGAAAGCCAGTCCAAGGTAAAGACTGGGTAGGGAGGGGAAGGTGGTTTCGCTAAGTTTTCCTTCGTTTCATATCTCAACTCACTCTCCTTCTTCATCGGCCTCGTCCTCTCCTCCCTCCTCCTCCTTTCTCTCTTCTTCTCTCTCTTATCGCTGGACTAGACCGGCTAGGCGTGCTCTGATTAATGCCCCCGCTAATAACGTCTTCTCCCTGGGGAAAACCAACCCCCTGCCATCGACCGGGCTGAGCAGACTTATGCGGAATTAAAAACACATCTCGCAAGCTATGGCGAGTTATTGCGGCGGGCATTGTCTCCGATCTTCCGCGTCGGTGAACTGTTTTTCGAAGGTGCCCACCGCCAACCCTCCGAGTCACGGTCGTCGCGAGATAAAAGGCATGTTGGTCGTTTAGAAGATTCATAGCTGCGACTTATGATTTTATTCAAGGACAATATAAATGTGTCGAAACAATGTTTCGTCAAAAATATATTAAGGCATCGATGATTATCAACATATTACATTAAAGTATCGGTAACTTCTTTCTCTTACTTGGCATTACTAGGCATTTTTTGGGCATTAGTCGGCATTAGTGTACAAGATTTTGTTCAGCGGTTTCCTCTCCGGTGTAGACGGAGCGTTTGATATAAAAATGAAATACTTGCGAGCAATGTCAATTAATGTTACATTAGAAATTAAGCAGCATTCGATTGAACTTACTATTCGGGTTAGAATGTTTCCGCGCCCGTTGGAAATCATGGCGACCATAATCGCGGCGCTTTTCACGCAGTGACGCGTCAAACGAAATCACTGTGTAAAAGCGCGGCAATTTGTAAATCTCGTTTTTCACCAGGGAGACCAATCTCTCGCGCCGAGGATGAGTGCAGTTTCACCTTCGCGTTTTGTTCGTCTCGTGGCATCGCGTAGCCGCACAATGCCGGTTTCTCTTCCTATAGTGCAATTGCTACTCTTTTTCGTCTATCTTTTTTCTTTGGTCAAAGAATCCGCCTCTTTCCGCGAGAACACGTGGAATTCCCTGCGAAGCGCGGGCGCAAAGAGGCGTGCGCCGCGGGAGAGAACTGTCAGACTGTCGTCACCTCAGCGTCGGTCTGTCGTTGATTAATGACGGTAATATTCCGCCGTATACGGTGACCCGACCGCGACCGGCACGAGACCCACACCGTCTGTTGTATATAAACGGTATTGCCGTTGTGCACACCGCGACGTTGCGCAGCTTTCCTACCCGCGTTTACAGTATCAACCACGGCCGCCGACAAGAAACGCACCACCAGAATTACCGCTGATCTTCGGTTTTCCGCGAAATCATTCTCCGCCAAGCGGGTCTACGTAAGCTGTGATGGTTATTTCGAAAGTAACTTGCGATTTCACGCTGTAAATCTCTTGCCGAGTATCACAGTTCAATCATTACGTTTATTTCTTATTCGTTATTCAATTCGGATGGTATTTATCGCCTTGTTGAAAATGATCGAATATTATCCAATACCAGGGTTGGAAAGTATTACAACTCGTTACTTGTTTTGGTCTAACTTAACTTCGTTACTTTCTCTCCATCTACAATTGTAACTTAACTCAGTTACGTTTTTTCGATAACTAGTAACTAATTTAATGTAGTTACATTAATAGTTACTTTATATTTATTTTAAATCTCCACAGATCGCACTAGGCCTTGCATTAGCGCGCAAACGCCTTTTATCGGTGCTTTACAATTTAAATGCAGATTGGATATTTTTATTTTCATTGCAAGGAAGTAACTGCAAAGTAACGATTCGTTACTTTTTGAGTAACTGTAACTGTAACGCGTTACTCTTCAGAATTGGTAACTTGTAACTGTAACTAGTTACATTTTTAGCGATACTTTTCTAAAGTAACTTTCCCAACCCTGTCCAATACTTAATTTTAATCGAAGCTGCGGAAAAACTCTTTAATTATAATTTTGCCTGATCTCACGCTTTGATTAGAGTAGGACTCGTATCACATTAATCATTCATCGAGTCGTTATTGTAAGTAACATTTAATTCGAACGGAGATTTTAATTTTTGCTCTCGATGTACTTGGTCCTCGTGATCCTTTCCAAAGAACGACACCTTTACTGTACGCAAGAGCACCCGACCCAATCAAGCCGAAGAGCGGATGAGAGAGTAAACTCGAGTAAAACCGTTGGTGGAATCTCGCGCCAATAAGCGCAATCATGTCACCTTGCTAGAACGAAGCGAAGGAAGGACGGAAAGGTTTCGCGGATTGCTCGACCGGCTGGTGGAAGGTGGTTCTCGGGTGTGTTCCCACGTCGTTAACTAACCTGGTCGTCCCACCTTCGCCAAGGATCTTTAGCAGCGGAGTCGACAAAGATGTTTTTGCATCACGCTCAAGACCGTGGACTGCCACGATTTTCTTGCAGCCGCTAAATGCGCCGGTATCCATTTCACACCAAATAGTTGCGCGCAATTCGAGATGTTTATTTTTCCATCTCTCTCGTCATTTAAATATCGATAATTTTACTCTATCGAAATTTATTCTGAATCTTGGAATATATTTGGAAAGTATGTATATTTATTGAAAAGTAACATTTCAAGATCTTCACTTTATTGCGAAGCAACACATATTTATGCGCAAATGTTATTTATTAGGACTAAAGTCGGTATAACGTCGGTAAAGTAATTGGTAAAAATATTCAATTTTCGTACGAAAAGGCATGTAGAATTTGTAAAAAATTACATCTCATAAACAACTATATGTACTTAACAAATAGCATGGTATATCAAACAAGTAAGAAAGGGCGTAAGGTGAAGGATCTCGTTCACGAGGAAGATGATGATTTCGAGAGAGCGTGTTCAGGCAGGCGTGACAGCTCGTTAGCCATGATATTCGATTGGATCCCGATCTATTAGGTATCGGCATCAGTATCATACCCAGCACTTAGATATATATTCCCTGTCTTTCTCTTTCTCTTCTTCACCTTTTCTACCTTGAGAGGATAAGTGTAGTGGAACGTCTGGATAATTTCGTATCTTTATCACAAAATAATGATAATAAGCTAGCTGGGAAACGAGCAGACTCGAGCGGAATCAAAGAAAAATAAAAAGAGGGGAGAAAATCAGCTCGTGCAAGAATAAATAGTAACAGATATCGTTTAGAACTATTGAAGAATTCTTATTACACTTGTGACGTTTGCGTTGCTATTTAAAATCGCATTTCTTGATGATTCTAAAGTTGACAAGAAACGATCTCTCCACTTGTCAAATATCAGATGGATGCAGATATTCGTGTTTATCTCTAGTACGGTATTCACAAAAATCTCTGAAAAAATATTCCGGTTATATTCTTGCGAGATCTCGTTGAATGCATTTCTTAGTGCTTTGTAAGAAATTGCAAGTATTCTCGATAATTAAGGATGATTCGTAAAATACGAACGACGAGAAACGCATAATTGGAAGTCAATTAGCAATCATCGGTGTGGACAGGATAATTTCGTTACCGTTACCAATCGTCCGTAAATTCGATTTCGCATTAAAGCTCGTTACGCGATCGATTCGATTAGATTAATGGATAATTCACTGCCTAACGATCCAAGGGAAAGATGAGGAAGAAAGCGCAATATAGTTCGAATTCCGTCAAATTGCAATCGGTACAACGGTCCGTCGTACTTGTATTATCCTTACCTCGCGCTAAACCGTTTAATACGGATGTTCGCAGGCGAGTAGTCAACAATATTGTCGGAAACATCATTATTGTCTATGTGATTCATCCTATCCAAGTAAATCATCGACCGTCGATTGGATCGGCTCGGCGCGGTTCGCTGATATCTTTGACAGATAAGAACTGGAGTACAGAATATAATTTTAGCATGTCCAATAAACACTAACAGTTCTCGACACACTTTCCTTCGTTCGTTTTTCAGTTCTTAAATTTAAAAAGTGCCGATACCTCGCGAGACAAAAATTAATACGACGGTCCTCGTAATTCAATTACGTTCGAAATGTGAAAAGTCGAGAGACATTTGCGCACTCGGCGATATCGTGTAATCATTCTCATCCGGTATAACGGCTCGTTCGTAAAGAGAATACCGTCTTGTAAGCCGCGAAGGAATCTCGAAGCCACAGCAACAACGTCGACCTACCAGTTAACTTCATGGAATATTATATGTAGACGGCCGGGGGAGAGGTAGACTGACGCGATCTCTATTAACCCCGCGTCGCAGGCTATTTCGTTGGCGGCTCATCCGCGGGGTTCCCTCGGCTGATAGGGTTCAATCCTAGCGTGCGGCTACCGGTCGCGCTACCGCCGAGGGACTCCGGCCGTCCGCGACAGCGGCGTCATTACGCGCACGTGTAATCCATTCGATCCTCGTTACTGCGACGTCTCCCGCTACGTTAACACCTGCGAGGCTCAAGCGTTCACCCGACGAGAGACCGGTGGTCGAGAGGTGCAATGATTGCGAATAAATTCGCAATCGAATTCGACGCGTAGATGAGTGACGCCCGTCAAGCCCTCCCGAAGGTGAAAGGGCCCGCTCGTGTGAGAAACGACAGTCGGCGCTCTTTGCCTCTTTGTCTCCTCCGACGCGGTCGTTGAAATATCTCGACTGTCACAAGAAGAGCATGTCGATTTTTATCGACGAATTTATCTGGAGAAATCTTTGCAATTCAAAAATGCGTTATAGACACGTTTATTTAGCGTTTATATAATATATTGAAAATTAATGTAATATAATGCGGTTTGTTTGCATTTCATAGAGTCATCGATTTGTCAATTAATAATTGGAATTACGCCAAGTTAATACGTAAAAAAAATTGCTATGATTCCATCGCCTCGGAGAAGAGAGAGAAAAGAGCGTATCTTGATATTATAATAAATACACTCTTCGCCAGCAACTTTGTAGGCTTCCAAAGAGATTACCACTTCCGAGATAGGCGAGGCGTAAGCCGGTATGTAAAACAACAAGGAGCCCTAACATTGAACTTTGCCCGCGGGAATGGGCTGTCAGTGCGGGTGCACAGGTAGATAGGTATAAATACATGTGCATGCATTTGCACGCGCGCAAATACGTAATCACGTTCGACCACAGCGAGAATTATTTATTAGCTCTGGAATTTTTATGACGTGTTTCTACAATACGTCGCAATCCTAAAATATTGCACAAAGAAACTAATTAAACTTTAATACTACATTAAAAATTATTTTAAACTTCTTATAAACGTGGAATTACAAAGGACTTTCCTATCAGGTTTAATTATTTTAAAGATATTGAACGAAAATATGGTTCAAATAAATAGAGCTGCTTAAGACTCTCGATAACCTAAAGTAGAGAAACAATTTATAATTTGCATTAAATTATTAATTAAATGTTACATAACGTTAACGCACACACAACTAACTTCGTTTAATTCTGGAGCCCACTTTCTCTTGATACGCGTTAATAAATATATGGTTATCGGATCAATAATCTAACTCGTGATTAGCCACGTGTTGTTCGTCTTATTACAATCTTAACGTACAGCGGCTGTACTCAATCGAAGGAAAAGTACGCCCATGTAGAAAATATCAGCGCGTGATAAAACCGTACAGCATGAATTGAGTTTCGAGTGCAATATTTGCGTGTTGCATTATCGGGCGCTCATCCGCCACGGCGCGCATATAAATAACACCTCGCGCGATATGCAGTCTCGCCGGGGCGAAGGAATAACGTGCATTACAATTGTAATACTATTGGCTCTCGCTCTGATGCCCGATAAAGCAGTGGCAGCGGGCTTTGTAATCTCGTCAAGGATTATTAACCCTTAAACAGGTACTCGCGGGTCGTGCAGCCGCAGGAATGTAATGCCTATTAGAAAGTAATACCTATTAATCGAGTGCACCGTATCATTTGCCCGTGCGCGGTTGCGTATCTCTTAGGTGGGTTTCATTCTACGTGTTTCATTGTACGGGCCAAGATAACGCTTGCTAGGTGCGAGCTTGGTATCGCTTATGCGATTTCACCGACGCCAATTTGCTAATCGTTAGCGAAATATTAATGTCGCTGCTTGAGTCGTAAACATCGACATTTAAGGGCTGCGAATCAGCAGGCAAATCGCTAGGCGCGCGCTTCTCTCGTTTCCGTATAAACGGTACGCCACTTCTCGCAGAAGCAGGCAGAAGTCGTGCGAGATCGGAGAGAACGATAAATCGTTCTTACCAATAAAGTTCGTTACCTCAGGGAACACGCACGCCCCGTGTAACGAAGGAGAAACGTCAAATTAAGTGAATTACGCGCATAATTACGATGCGTGCGTTTATCGCTCATCGACAAACATTCGTAATATGGGGTTGCCGGGTACGGCACCAGTAACTTCGCGGTGGGACTCGCACGAACTCGCGGCATTTGCCCGCGATACGGAATGGGTGAAGAGAAAGACGCAGACTAATGCGACTACGTGTGAAATTCCACGGCATCGGCTCGACCCAATTTAATTTGCGCCCGAATCAAGCTTTAAAATTGTATTTTGGATCGAAAACATCTTTGCGCTTCCGCTCTTTCGACATTAAATACATTATTTTACTCATTATACTCTATTTCACTTTTTCGTTTCGCTGATCACAGGATGTGCTGAGCGATCTTTGAATTTTTATTTCGCCGGCTCAACAATACAGATACATTAATTATAAATACGCAATGGAGTTTCCAGATGCAATATAAAATTGGTTCGGAAGATTTAAGGAGAAGTAGAAAATTCTCGGTCGTCTTGGTTTTTATATAAAGCAAGTTACGAGATGTGGCTCGAAATTTCATGATTAATGATAATCTTGTTTGACTGATAAATGTTATCTGATGATAGGTGTTACGTCTAATAACATCGATCCTATTTTTACTTAGGAATCTGTATATATTCTGATTTTCATCGCACACACCCGGTCGAACGTTCGCGGTGTATGCAAAGTATTTCGTGTTTGCCATAACAAGCATCTCATTGACCCATCGCACACGCGATACTGCTATTGTGTGTACCTGGCGTGGCGTAGAATCAGTTATATTTGCTGGGTGGTATTGGAATCCGAGGTAGTTACGACTTTCCTAGCATGAATATCTATTGGCTGATATCGAGACCGCGCCCTATTTCACGGCGGAAAGTTTGCTCTAGATAGGAAGCTTACGTTGGTTCATATTATATACTCTGCACTATCCAAGGTACCCACTATATATAATTCTGTACCTGAGAGGTCAACTGTCGTAACTGACATTTAGCAAATATATGAGATCAACTTGCAATTCTATATGTTGTTTTTTTATAACATTTTTATAATAACGTCAGTGTTTTCTTGACCATACCTGGCATTTTTAATAATAGAGAAAACTGAAAAATCGCGTATTCGACAGTTCTGCGTACGGCCGACAGCCTTTATCGGCGCGCAGTTCAAAAAAGTCGAAATAGACGCGTAGACAACATCTTTATACTGTTATTGCGACAAGTATTATCATATGCCTCGGTGGTCGAATTGGTGAGACGCCCGTCCTAGAGACCTAGGAAGGTCCAGGTTCAAACCCTGGCTGAGGTAATATTTTTCGCAATAAACTTTCTGTATTATTTAAAAATGTCAGGTATGGTCAAGAAAACACTGACGTTGTTAATTATCGCTGGCGACATTGAAGAATTCTTATTAATTTTTATAATATCCTAAAGTTTGTTTGAAAATCTTCCCCCCCCCCCAAAATAAATAATTAAAGCGTTTAGTTGAGATAAAAGCCGCAAAATCGATAAATTTGCAGTTACGGCGATTTACTTCGGGTACAGAATGTTCTTTTAAAACAGCATTCATTCTAACAATAAGAACAGAAAAGAATTTTTCCGCCCTTACGAAAATACTTCAAGACGCGGCTTTGCACATCCACGAAGAGATAAGACGCTTAAAAAATGATATTAAATCAAAATTTCAGTACATATCACTTTTCCCCGATCGTTTCAATGCTCGCTCTGAACCTGCGAGGATGCAAGCGCGGCGTACCAGGTGCGGCCGTACGATCGCAGCGTGTCCGCAGTCCGCGGGTGCGAGGATCTCGATTCTGAGTTCCGATAGGATCTCTCCGGCCCAGGCCAATTACACCCGCCAGCTCGCAGAGAGATCTAGCTGGCCGGTCGGCCGGTCGATCGGCCGGTCGGCCGGCTCGCTCGAGTTAACGTTGAACCTTTACGTGTTCCTGCATACGTTTCGCTATCGCCACGATATCCTTCTCACCACTTCTCGTTTCGAGGATCTTATCTACGCGTCACGTTACGTTGGCCCCTTACGTGTGCGTCCTGCGTGTGCCCGAGCCGGACGACCGTTTACTCCCGCCGTGAAACGGCAAGCACCTCGTTGATTGTAATAGCGATTTTAGATCCGCTCGAGCATGCACCATCGGGCCTTCCTATCGCGGCTGCCTGATTCACGCGATTCTGCTGCACAAAGTGTACTGCAGACCCTGCTTTTTAATTTGATTGAGCGAATTATTCAGAAGCTGTCGTTGCAATTATAATGGTGACTTTTCGTAAAATGCTGCTGATCGTTTCTTCGCGATTGTAATTCTCCTCCTTTGAGTAGGATACCAGAAGGATCTTTGATAGAAGAGCAGATAGGGTCAGTAGAAAACACCTGCGAATAATTTATTTTTATTTATATTTCGAGCTTACATATGCGTGCTCCGTTTTTCAATTAGCCTGCCCGTTCACGGCTTTGCGAACGAATTAACGATACGAGACCTCTCTCTCATCTATCCGTAGTAACACAATTGTTTTCCTATGCAGCGAACTGATTCACAAACATCCTGCTCACAACTGTGGCGTACAGTTCCGAGTGTATTATAAATATTTATGTCGCATCGTTACGTAACAATATCGATCAAAAATACTTTCGTATACGTGCATGTCACACCCAAGTGATTTTTTACTTACTTGACGTGTTTTCTGCATCGACAACAATTGCGGCGAGGAAAGATATGAAGATGCACTTTGTATGCATCTCTTAATGTACATTCGACCGATTAAGATGCTTTCGCATAGCTTATATTTACGTTATTAAGGTGAACGCCAGTACGGTTCGCGTGTGCCACGAAACTTGTGTTTCCTGCCAATGCTGATGATCTCACGGAACTCTGTGTGCACTTCCTTCCTTCGACAATATTTTTGCGGGATCTCGCTTCCTTCTCAGTGGACGAAGAGCACGCATTCGTATAGCAAATAAAAAAAATTTATAACGTTAGATGATTTAACGATGTATGAAGATGCAAAGGTATCGGTATCTTCTCTCTTTCTCCAGTACGTGAGTAGAATATAATATCATCGACATATTGTTAGTAATTTTATTTATAAAAGATCACGTATGTATATTTGAAACTGTTTAATTCGTCGGGGATATTTTTGATATATAAAATTACATAAACAATTGCTACACAGTCTATAATTAATATAATATGATTCCAAGATTCCCTCGAAGAATTAAACAGTTCGAGAGAGAAGTTGTCCGACGCTAATTATACACGATATAACATACGATGAATAAGCTTATAAAATAGACTCGCGTGCGCCACGAAAACTGTATAACATCCTGCTTATGCTAATGATCGCGCGGAACGCGTTTCCTTCATTCCCTCGGCGTTAACCTTTCCGTTCTGGGCCTCGCCGTTTCACCTCGGCTATGCCGGCCCCGTAGGTTGCGGCAACATATGCGGAGCATCGTCGGGTTAGCGTGCGCACTCGCAATGTATCATGAAAAGGGGAAGGTTGGACGCGCAGCCACGTCGGGATATCCGTGTGGCGTCTGGTTCGGTAGGGGCCCGGCCACGACTTCCTATCGGACCCAGAATCGACTCGCGTAATTGGCCGCCTAAGAACGTACGATATTGCACCATGCAAATGCGCGCGTCCGCCAAACGGCGAGAGGAAAATAAAATACCGTGACATCGGTGGGGCCCGTGCATGGGGCCCGGACAACAACACACCGGTTACCGCATCAGCGAAGGAAAAGGGAAGATGCTCTGCTTCAAGGAGCTGTGAAATCGGTGAGAATTTATCGCACGACGTGGCGCAGAAATTGAAACGACAAGCAATTGAGAATGTTTAAATTTGGACATACGTATTTGTTGTTCGCTGCATGAATTAAATTACAGTGTCACCAATTTCATTACGTATTTAACGTCAAGTCAAAAGTCGATCGCAACTGTCTGCATAGTTTTGAAAAAGATGCCGGCAGTCGTATTAAAAAAATGATTAAAAAATAGTTAACGAGTGGAGCTTTATTGTTGAATTTCATTAGGAATTATAGAACTCTAAACCTCGAAAATTGAAGTGACTTTTTTCGTAACTTGAGGTATTTTCAAATGACATTTTTTTTCTATCCAACGAAATTTTTTAAAATCTATCAGCAACTGTAAAATTATTGAGGGAAACGGAACTGTTAACAAAACCTTCGATTTTTTAAAAAGTCTTTATGGTAGCTTGAGCAGTTTAACAGCTTAGTTTGTTTCACGAAAATAAGTGGGTTAACCGACTGCGTTGCATAACACTGTGCGTTTCCGTCGTGCGTCGTGCATCCTCGCATAACCGCATCCGTCGCGTTTCTCGCAAACTAACGACCTAACGGCTGCGCTAGTGCGTAGCTCAGCATGAAGTCGTCATTTTTACGATCGCGAAATTTAACGAAGCCGAGCGTAGTACACGGCTCATTAGCGGCTCGTAACTGAAGCGACGGTGAAGCGATGAAGAAAATAGGTGACGTTAATGCGCCGTGACAGAATAATTCGCGGTCTAAACGTCAGGCGGGGCCTCATTAAAAATCTCGGAGAGAGCCGAGAGCTTGTGAACCGCGGTGTGTCCGTCCCGACGTGTTCGCGCACACAGGAATACACACGCATTCGAGACGTACACGTCGACACCGCGGAGGACCGCTCTGCTCACCAGAGTTTCTCTTAATTGGTCGCTTTTTGTCTTGCTCGGCTACAAATTGTTCGCGTTGTAGGTATGCGGTTCACCCCATCGTCGTCGTCTCAGGGTACAGCGGCTAAACGTGGAACGAAGAACGCCCATGATGAACGAGGGGAAATCGCGACCGGGCCGCCAGGCCAGCTCGTATTTTTCCTCTCGCCCGTCGAACTCGGCTAACTGTTGTTCCCGGGAAACATTCTAAAAGCTTGCTGTACAACTGCAGGTACCGCGTTACTTCGCGAGCGGTGACGACGCGAAAATGTGCGCGTGGAAACTGCGGCCGAAGCTTTCTAGAGTCACTTTGATGGATCGAAAGAGATCGAATGTGCCGCGGGATAAGTGCGAAGTGCATCGTGCGATCGTAGTTAGTTTTAGCGCTGAAAGCAGTCGTTTGATTTGACTCTTGTGTCTATATGAGATGCGATCTGGTATCTTTGCTATTTCCATCACGGAAATAAATGATATTGAGAACAGATGGACTTCTCACGCCCACTCGCGACGATCGTTAGTATAAATCTGCGAGATTCTCAGAAAGAAGCTGAAAAACCGCAGCACATGACCGCAATCGCGAATTTGCTGTGGAATCGCATTATCGGTCTGTTCCTTGTTTGCCGTCTGACTCGCTCGCTGAGGTGACAATCTGTTTGAGAGAGAAAGAGAAAAGGACTTGAGAATCGCCCGAAAACCGACGGTTCGTGCGACAATTTCGCTGTCGTCGATCGCGCGGGGCCGCATTATTCGGCGCGCTTTTTCCGCAGTTGCGATTTACTGAAGCAAGATCGGATTCCGCGAATGGATTGGACTGCATTCCGTTCGCACTTGGGTTCCTGGGCTCGTTGCTTCTTCTGCGGAAGACACTGCCTATATTCGCCAAGAGAACCTTTTCTTTCGCTCGCTCAATCGCGCATGTAACTAGGCGCGTCTGTATTATGAGTCACAGGATCAATCAATCTAAAGTTATGATTTTAATTGGCCAAAGAAATTATTGATACTTTCTTCCAAACCTGAGAGATATAATAGGAAAGAACTACGCACCGTTTAATGACCTACAGTGGCCTGCACAAGGCCATTTCACTGAGATATCAAATTGATACGGTTACAATTGCAATTTTATAGATGAAACTTTGCTTTATTTAGCATTTATTAAGCCTAATTTGAAAAATTCAGTACTACAATATGTGTGACATTAGTACGCCGAAGATCTTTTGATATTTGCAGAAGCAACGAATGTATTTTGAATTATATCTAACTGCCATTAAAGGCGAAGTCTCAAAAAAGAGAAAGGCCGTATGGGAACATTACATAGCGCGCATAAATATGTGAATGCAATTCAAGAAGGCAACGAAGCACTCAAAGACATCCACCGGCAAAGCAGCAGCTGCGTTCCCGCCAACTCGCCCCCAGTGGTTCGCATAATTGCTTCTACAGAGAGAAGAAAAACGCCTAAAGAGATTTATCTTCCCACAAATATGTTTTCTAAAATATCTAATTATCTAATTCTAAAATTCTAAAATATCTATCTTTTACTCGAGAGAAGATATGTATTCACCGATCCTCATTTCATTGTGAGTGCTCGAGGAAAGATTATTCATCTTGATTTTCTTTAATCAATTTTCTTTTATTACTCAATAACATAAATTACAAAAGTCGCTTATTTAACGCGACAAGTTCCAAAGACTTGCAAATATATACATAACAAATTTTAATAATTGCTTAACGCGAGCCTGTTAAATTACAAAGGAGTGGCGTGGATTAAAATTGGCATAGTGGACAATCTCGCATTTGTCATCTGTCATTCGATTGTATTTTTCGCGGTGGAAAAAGGCGATTCGTCTCAGCAAATTTAAATGGCGAAGGCGGCGGTGAGCGTCACTGCCGAAGGACAGTTTCTTGCGCATTGGGCGCGCCCGTAAAAACAATCGTATCAACTCACTCATGGCTGGCCGGTCGGTCCAGGCTGATGCTGGCCAGCCAAGGGAGCGCGGCCGCAACGAGTCTCTCGCATCCGCGAGACGCGACGTGGTTATAAGCCCCGCTCACGGCCGTCGACGGCTTCGTGCAGTCGTCGGATTCGTCGCTATGCTCGGTATTTTCCATCGGCGCTCCTCGATTCAGCCGCGGTAGAAATGGCCGTATCGGGGCGCAACGCGTGCGTTTTGCGATCCTCGCGGCCGTTACCTTTCCGCTCTATCAAGTCGGCGCGCCTCTGTCAAAGGCCCCTCTTTCTCTCGCAGCTAAAACGCAGCTGATTTTCACCCGCCGCTGGCTGATTCCGCTCGTTGTCAACGATTCGTCGCGCGGGGACGATTAACTGGTGCATGACGGAGGTTATTTGCGATTTGCCGCTTGTAACTGCAATCTGGGCGCCGTCACAGAGAAAATAGGGGGGATAAAGGAAATTATTAATGACAATCTTTGACGTTTAATTCCAAATTATGCGACACAACTAAAGGAACTTTTAGTAGCTTAAGAGATTTAATAGGACTAAAGCCAACGGCACGCGATACTATTTTTCCTACTGGATTGCTTACGTCAGCCAATCAGGATTTAGTTTTAAGTCACCCGATCTAAAACTCTGCATCCTTGTTGGTTCTCGTAAGCAATCCAGTAGGAAAAATAGTATCGTGTGCCGTTGGCTTAAATGTTCGCAATGTGCGTTGATCCCACGAATTCTTAGTTGAAACTTTTGAATTTTATTTATTTGAGGGTGCAATTATTTTTATATCAATTTGTGAGAGCAGTTTCACGGTTTTAGAAATGACGTAGGGTGATATCGATACATTTTGAGCGACTCGCTCGGTCCCCCCAATTTTTCCTTCCTGTCGAATCGTCGACTTCTCGAGCGGTATCAAAAGTATGAATACTTATCAGGTGCACCTTGTTGCGCGGCGTTGCGTGCTCGTACGTGAGCGCGCACGGGCTGTGTTTTTGCCCCTCGAGAATGTCGGGACGGCGGTGCGTTTGAATCGTCCTGGATATCTCGATGGCAGCCTCGCGATTGTTATCGACCGCCATCGACCTGAAACAGGCTGATTTCGTATGAGACGCGGCGCAACCAGTTGATCACCGCGGAATTTGTGGCTCAATTATAGTGGCCGCCATTGCGTCGGCTCGTCATGCCAAAGCCGAGACGAGACTCTTCAACTCCGACGAATCGATAAAGACTGAAACGACAAAGAATTGTTAACGTTTGCCAGTGAATCATTTTAGAGCTGTCTTATAAAGAATGTATGTACGACTGATCATACTTCGCGCAATGGAGCGACATACTTGCCGAAAACTTTAGAGATGTAAAACCTATTTCTTAAATAAGTACTCAAACGGCGACACGGTCAATCGATGTCAGCCCCGGGATAATATAATTGTCTCCGGCGTTACCGGCGATATTCGCGCGTAACGGGCGACGCGCTACCGAATCGTCGGTCACCTGAAATGCCCGCGGATTCTGCCATGGTGGCGACTTGATTTATGCTCGCGGGGAATGCAGATACTTCATAAATTATATACATTGGACGTCGGACGTCGGACGTGCATGCGTTTCAAGCCGACGAGACGTCAGCAGGCACGCCAGGCACGAGGCAACCGAATGCCACCCCCTCTTCGTGCGCTTTTGTCCCCTTTCTCTCTCTTTCTTTCTTTGCTCGAGTATCTTGTTCGCCGGATGACAACGCTAGACATCTCCGAGTTGATATGCCAGTCCCCGAACGACAAGAATGACGTGCTGCAAAAATGACGCGTGTGCTCGAAGTAAGTTGGCTCCGATGCCACCGCGCGGTATTGTTAGATATTTAGACGTGGACTATGACACTATCTTCAAGTTTAAATCGTTTATCGTTTCGGTCTCTTTCCTTTTCTCATCGATTTTTATGACAGAAAGCAATTAATTGTATAAGTTACATTCAAATATGGTATACTGCCGTTCTAGTCCAGCAAGAAATACGAGTACGCGCGACGTGGCAGTCGCCATCTTTAATAATCCGCGGCCGGACGCGCCATACTCTCGGGTTCTTCCTCTTTTTATCATAAATAAGAGGCGACCACGAGGTTAAACGGGTTGTCAGGTGTCCCCTCTGTCTGCCGACGTGGGCTGCTGCATAATTTTACGATCCGCTACCAACGATCCCGCCTAGCGTATCGGTCGTAGAGGTGTTGCGTTTATACGCGATTGCGTGTGCATGTACGCATTTTTCTATGCTTCGAACAATAATGACGCGCGTGAACCAATTTGTGTGGAATTTTGACCGAGCCCCACACAATTGCTAATATAATCCCGAGTCAAAATTTTATTTTAACACTTTGAGGATAATTTACACCTACTTAGCTGATCTATACACCTACATAGACCAGCAATAACCTACTCTGATGACATTATATTTTTTACTCCTCCCTTGAATCTTTAATTCTAAAAACCTACTTTAATGCCAAACTGGCAAAAGTAGAAATTTCCGACACTATCAGTTTAAAAATAAGAGTAAATTTTGTGCTTGCAGTTTGACCTCTTTTATTGTCTTAGGCCCTACCGAGGGGAAAACCGCTGACAAAATCTTGTACACCAATGCCCACTAATGCCCAGTGGGCATTACTTTATCTTATTATCTTATTTTATCGTTATAATACCCCAGCAAGGCCTAATGCCCAAAAAATGCCTAGTAATGCCTAGTAATGCCCAGTAATGCCGCAAATCTGTACACCACAATGCCCTCAGCGGTTTCTTCCTCGGGTCCTATAACTATATAATAGAATTAAAGGTTTAATATTGATTTGAGATTATATATCATAGACTTTTAAACAACAAGTTTAGAAATATCTGAGAAAGTTTGCCGTTTCAACGTGTGCACGAATTCCCGGGTTATACAGCAAAATTTCAGAACGACACCGATCGTGCCGGCTCGGCAAGTGTCGCGGTGGGAAGAGGCGCGGCTGATAGCCGGGCCATACGTCATCCTTGACGCAGAAGACTGCCGCGTCGTGATCCCCGTCGTCCTTCTTGCGCGAAGAAATCGGTCCTTCTTGCCCGCTATTCTCCCCGGACACGTCCTTTAACTTGTACGAGCGACACCGACGCGACGCTTCGATCGCTACTTAAACAGCGTTCGTCTCTCATCGATATGTATGGACCGACACGCCGCTGGAATTTTAGTTGGTCTCTCACCTACCGATGGATCCCGTACACGACGGGCAAATAAATAGATCGATGTCGTGACGCGGAGCGGAAAAAGGAGAGAGAGGGAGAGAGAGAGACGCGCTCGCGCCAGGAGCACTTTGAATTTGTATGGCGTTCGATCTTGGGATCTTTTGTACCATCCGCGCATGGTCGACAAGAAACCCTTCCTTAGATTCTGTAAATATATTGGAAGGACGCGAGTATTTTTCACTCCCGGAAATTTCCAATGGAAAGTCACTGACAAAATAATGTATGCCTTTATTACTTCCATGGTCGGGCATAAAATAATAATCGCTATATAAAATTATCACGGACCATGCTTTATTTTTGGAGGAATAGAATGTATTCGGTATAGATCACTGAGACAATCAGTCGCTGTTAGATTAAACCCTTTACTTCTCCATCGGAATGTTTCGTTAGGTTCAAAGCTTTCGCGATCAGCCGAGATCGTTTTATCGCGTGGCATCTACTGGTCCTTCAGACGCGAACATATTGCGTCAAATCCGACAGCGGTTACGCCATACCCGTGTTAACAAGACGGGAATGTATCTAACGAGCTACGCGCATCCTCATGATTACCGCGAGAATGTTCACATCGATGCGTCATCTTGTAAAGATCTTTCAATACGTTTGCAAAAGTGGGAGAGAGACAGAGAGTTGCTCTCTTTAACCAAAGTGAATTCATGACGAACTGACGAACTCGATAATTAATCGCGCGCGATTAATTAGAGAGAAAAGCGAATCCTTTAATATAAATTAGCAAATACGACGCCGCAAGCGGCGGCATTCGAAACGAACTGATAATACGTGATAACGTAAAGGGCACCGTAAGACATCGCGACTTCATAATCGCGGATCGAACGATCTATCATTGTCAGCGCGCGCTCCCGGGATGCATCCGCAAAAAGTTGCGCTGTATCTCACTGTGTAAACGACTCGCCGACATGTATTACCGAGCAAGACAAAACAATTATAAATTATTTAATATGTCTCGTAGGCTGCGGAGAGGAGGCGGCTGGGCGCGCTCGTGGATCTTCCTAATTGTAAAGCAAGGAACTCAGAGTCGGGCTCTTTTTTCGCCTTCGTAATTCCCCACTATCGCATCAGGGGCTTGCTTACATTCCTTCTTCTATGCAATTCTATTCTCTCTCATCTTACATTCGTAATCTTTCCTACTCTTCCTTGTTATGTTTTCAGTTGCTTTAATTTTAATAAATTACGACGTCCAAGGAAAAGAGTCATTCACCCCTTTCAAATAATCTCGATCGTGCGATATAATGGTAGTTTAACTTACAACCGGATGTAAGATACTTATCGATCATAGAAAAGAATTGCAATAATAATAAGTACGATGCCAATTGATGGAATTAATATGAAATATTTTAAAACTAAGAACTAATATAAGGGTTACAGCAATTATAAAAAGGCTTTTCTGTCCAACGTTTGTCGAAGCAACCAAATTACAAGAATAGTGGCGCCGGAGATAACCAGACTGAAACTTGGGGGATAAAGTGATTTACGATCTACCTCGATTCTCTTTTTACTAGATTGCTAATAAAAAGTGTTTAAAAGTCACGCAATCACTTGAGTTGGTTAAAGCAATTGAGCTTGGGTTAGGTAATCATCGAGGAGCCGTACTAGCATAGGAGTAATTAGCTTTCGACAAACGCTATTGCAAATAGCTCCTCCAACCATAATAGATAAATTACCGTAATTTTGGCAGCGTCCTGACGTTCATCTTCTTATCCGTTGAATTGCTCTAACAGAGATGTAATTCATTAATTTTACTTTTCGGATATTTTCTTTGTCCTTTCCTCCCCTCCTCTCTTCCTCTTAATTTTATTGTTAGAAGATAGGGATATGTTTTAAAAAGATTGCAGGTAGTCGTTAGTGTAATATTTCTTGGTGGCTCAAGCACCATTTCTTGAAATAGCATTTGCGCGGGACGCGGGAAATTTCATCAATCTAAATTGCATCGATCTGGAGAGAAAGAACTTCGATGCGCGATATTTCGGGCGATTCGAATCCATTCCGCTTGCTTAGATTGTGCTACGTAGTTGCACGCACGTAGCCCGTGCACTTGTCCCGTGGAATGTAGAAGCTGCGACAGCGACGAGATCCAGAACCGTGGGAAACAAAAAGTAGCTTGAGAACCCGTACGAGCCACGATAGGTCGTTGTATATACAGGGCTATTCCGACTCTAAGGAGGTGTCGTTCTATCCCTACCTCGAGCCCGCCTCGACGGACTGGCCAGTTTATCATCGATTTCGTATTTATCCCGGTATCCCGCCTTCTTCTCTCGGTCGGCTCGTTTCGATGACATGTTATCTGCCGTCTCGTAGCGACGGTCACGAACACGTCGCAATCTGAACATCGGTCTGAGGCATTTAAACGACATATGTAAACGTTCGCTTGGTATCATATTGCATTTATTGCCAATTCTCGATGCATTTAAGATGTTAAACAATTTTTCTTATACATAAGGAATATTTTAGAACGGATAAACATTTGCAAGAAGCTTTTGAAACATTGAAGAACTCAGTATAATATAAAAATTAATAATTATTTCACCTTTAAAACATATACATTTTCCACATTTACGTCTGTGTATTGTTAAAAATTCGCAAACGTTTATTCGGCGTATTGAATATTTGTAAAAATTATTGAATACGTCGAATAAAATTTGCGAACGATTAAGAACGCCGCAAGTCCTAATCGCCGAAGTATACTGCGACAGTTGGTCGTTTTATGAAACGTGAAATCGCGTGAGATCGGATCTAATCTATCACTACTTGTACGCCGAAGCCGCGAACGCGTTGGACCAAGACGCTGGACGAGATAAGCGGGAGAAGGGGCGCAGTAGTGGGGGAGAGAAAGATAGCGTGTCCAGCAGCGGTAGGGAGATGCAGCGAGATGTTTCTGGACCAATGGAGAGGCTGCACCTCCGTAACCGTATGCAAACTGCCGCCTCCACCTCGGATGTTCATTGAGTATGCAAAGTCTTTACCGCGCGCTCCGCCCATCGGGACGACGTAGTAGGACAGATTTCTACGTGCGTTTGAACACGTGTTAGTACATACATATACTCGTCCATGTAACTTGCACATGTTCGATTACGAATACTATGTAGTCAAAAGCTGCTGAATGATCACTCGCGGCGGTTCTTTCGGGCAAGCAAAGTTTCCTGAAATCTCAGTTTAATTTCTTGTCTCGGAATTACGCAAATTATGCGCAATACATTTAACAACAACTTAATTAACATTTATACTCAATGCCGTTTTATTATATTACACTTAAATTTCGAGAACGAAGCACGGACGGTATTGAGCTAATTTGTTGCTAAGAGTTTATTAATCAGATGTTGCTTATTAAATTCTAATTGAAATTGTAGCAGTCCATAGATTTAAATACTTAAATTAAATGCCTTTTCCGAGAGGGTGAGAAAAACTTGTACGCATTCACGTGCAAAAACTATTATAATACTTCACATCCCTTTATTTCTTCTTTTACAAATACTGTACTATTGTCTTTCGTAACAATTTTTTCACTCGGTATAAATAGTACAGCGCATGTTATCTTGAAATTGCATTAGCCTTGGGGGAGGGGGGAAGGGTTAAGAACGCCGGATCCAATCGACAATGCCCAAGGTATGTTCGATCGATACTTGTTCATACTACATATACCTGTCGCTGCCACCCTGATTGCGCGTGTCGAGTCGGAGCGCGCATTTAGGGAAACTTAATGACAAAAAGCGGCATAACGATTTCAAATCGTATCGATTCGTGCGCACGTTCGCTTTATCCCGTATGTATATATACAGCAGGTAGGCGCGGTGGTCGTGTAAGGGTCTCGTAAAGGTAAGGACGGGTTGAAAATCCATTATTAACCCGCAGTGATTCGCTATAAACTCAGAAGCGACGTCGTCCTCGTCGTCGTCGTTCGATCTTCGCGATGACAATTCGTCGCATCGGGTGGAAGTCGTCGGGTCGCGGCGGGTACGCCAGTCCGTGGATGTGTTTCATCGCTGGCGATCACCAGCGGTGGTTGGTTGTAAAAACAATAGTCCTGTCTTAAAACTAGAGCGACAACCGTCGGCTGCAAAAAGAAAAAAACAGTGTGACGTTATATATTGTCGAAGTAATAATTGCTTTAACTACATGTTAGTCCACGTACCACCGGATGGTGGATGCGCGAATGCTTGCTCCACCCTTAACTCACCCCCGCGACGCGCCGTCGTGGCCGAGGTACGGCACGCTTATACGACATGTTGAGGATCGTAAAGTCCGGGGATGCTGGGAATTTTTTTTCTCCGGGACGTAGGATTGCGCTATCGACGTGTGCAGGGCAGTCGTAAAGAAACCACGGCCTTGCGTAAACTAACGTTAATGGACGGAGCAAATTTCCCTCGTACACCAACGCGGTTGATAATAACGTTACAGCGACTTTTAGCTATTAGTGCGGCATACAGTTTTATATCGTACATAGCAGAGTATTACGTTTTTCAGTTTTCAAGTTGCTATTAAAATTATTTAACATTAATGACACAAATTTCAAATATTATTAAGTAAACAATTATCAGCAAAGAACAGATAAAAGGATAGGAAACGATTTAGCGATTTTACTTTTTTTATTTTCGCAGACCTTTTTTTCTTTTTATATTTGAATTTTCAATATCATTCTCGCAAACACAAATGTAGACAAATAAGTTGATAGCATGGAGAAGACGATCCATTTTGTGGACAATTTTTATATAATTTTAGAATTAGGTGCAGGACACTTGTATGTGGAGAGCAGGGGGATACTTTTAAGACCGCGAACCGGGGGTTTATAATAGTCGGTCGCCGTTATCGATGTTATACGGATTACGAGAGGGCCTCCGACTGGTCAGCCAGCTGTCTCGCAGATATCAACCCTCCTCCACAGATCTGCCCTTTCCTCTTTACTTTCTCGTGCACACGTATCTATGTGTGTATCGAGGAACGTGCGAGTGTATTTGTACATGTGTGAAGATACGAGCATTGCTTATGTTCGAATAGAATTAACCGTTTACAATTAATACGTTTTGTAGAATAGTACTAGCTTCTTTAAAAAATAGAATATAAATTTAACATAATGTTATTAACATAGTTAACGTAGTAAGATAAATTAGAAAAAGTACATAGATCGGAATTAGTAGATGAGAAGATAAATTTAAAAAAATATATATATAAACAGTTGAAAAATTGTCAGAGAGTAAATCGTTATGGATATTTAGTCTACCAATGTTACAATAAGATATTTCTATTTAGTGTTACGTATCCATTGAAGAAACGACATTCATTCAAAGTCGCTTTCCTATAGAGTAAGGTGAGAGCATAAAGTTCGAACGGCTCCTCGCAGGCAAAGGCTGGCATTATGCCCGCTCGTTAGAAGCTCGGAAGAGATCGGTGTCGTGATTCCGCCGATCGAGTAGATTAATGGTCATCGCTGTCACTTAAGCGCGGAAAATCAAGATTTATTTCGGTAAGGAGAGATCTAATTGTTTAAACCAAGTACGCGATATAAATGTCGACGATTTACAACTGCGTATGAATACGCTTAAATCTCCGATACTTCTACTTGTAATTTCTAGCAGCGATTTTTAAGTAAATTTCAGAATGTATGATACATCATTCGAACGATAAAGTTACAGCCATAGCATTGAGGTTTTAAATTTACAACTCATTACTAAATTTTCTATTCGGGTAATTGAAGGTAATGCGTGTCTCTCACGAGGCAAACGCTCACAGCGGTTAACGAGCAAGAAATGAAAGAAATATATGACGCAATGAAAGGAGATTCTCTGGAAAAGGTATCGAAAGCATTTTCACTTCCTGATGTTTCTTCGAGCGATAGCGTCAATACGCGACGTGCCGTTTCCGATACAGGTGCGAATCGTCGACGCTTGTCGCATTGATGACTCGCCACCGTATACGCACAGGCAAATGCATAATACCGGCAACTGTCGCTCGTGACGTGCGTGCGTGCATTCGTGCGTGCGCGGAGATGAACGGATAGACCGCGAGCGGACGATAAAGCGAGACAGTGGCATTTCTACGACGACCGCCCGCGCGTGGCGGCGTCCTTTGATCCTCGCCGCCGCTGCCGCCGTCGCCGCCCTCAAGACGTACCCGCGGACGTGATCCTTAGCGGACGGCGGAGCACACAGTTCCGGAATTTGCAAGACACTTCGTAATGTGAATTAATCGACATTTATTATATCCGTTTATTACACCATTTTTCAATACGGATCACGCGATGCAGTTGGTAGAAGCACGTAATGTTTAATATGTCTGTCTTCTATTTCTTTGTAGAAAAATTAAAAGATACGGTAAAGAATGATGGGGAAAGAGAAAGATAACTTTTCGTAATACTTAAGAGAGAACGACTTTAATAATAAATAATGTAGAGATTGCGATAAATAGGTTGCGTGACGGCAAAAAATTTGTCGTTGGTGCTTATTTTGGGTCTGAAGGATAACGAGGCAGATTTCTAGATAACAGTCAACGCGAGCTATAATAGTAATGTTACAAAGAATTATTGGAAAATTTTTAGGAAAAAATGCTACACGAAAGAAACTCATATTTCAATATTGATAAAAAGAAATCATAAGTCATCGCTTGCGTTACACTTTGCGCGGAACATAAATAAGTGCACTCGAATTTATTGGTCGTGCCACGCGTGCGTAACCACGTAAATAACTCTATTACATACAACAATGTCAGCCCGATAACTTCAATCCGATAAGATCGCGATATCTCATCCGGATGTTTATTTCAAAGGCGGAATTACGAGTCTGGAGCAACGCCAGGCGCCGTAAATTTCTCGAAGCGAGAAAAATGGCGTAAATTCCCTGCTCTCTCCACCCACGCCTTCGTCCGTTTAACGTTCGGTTGACAAGCTGTCTGCCAAAAACTACAATAACGAAGGATACGTATGTCAATTTAGATGCGCAAATACATCCATGAAGTGAGATAACTCAGTAGAATATTTCTCTGTCCTCTCTTGATATAGAAAAAGCTTTCTGTTTTGTAAACTTATTTCGCAGTTGTGCGAAATTCTATTCTATTCCAGGGACAATATTCAAGCTTGATGTATATGTACAAGCGCAAACTTATTTCTAATACTTAACGGACGAGTAGTATAATGAAAGAAACGCGGGGAATGATATTAGAACGTTGTTGTACGTGTCAGCGCAAATTATATTTTATTGTTACACTAATAGCCATGAAAAGCGAGTAAAATCCACTTTTTTGCCGTTAATCTCGCGATATCCGTTTTACGAAGCTATAACTAAGGCATAGCTGCGCATGGTTGACTTGCCTTTATACACGCCTCAGTGACTTTTCCTTTATCCTACAAAATGCGGAAGTCACTGGAATTCCTCTCCAGCGGCTAACAACGATTCTCCTCTGTCGTAAAGAGTAACAATTACAGGCGGGCGAGTGAAAAGTGACAAAGTCGCAAAAAGACCTCGCTCGCACCGTGTCGCGTCGATGCTTTCTCGTGCAGCAATATCGACTAAATCTTCAATAATGTGGGACGTCTTCCTCGATTTTGTGATACATGTTGGAGATTTCTTGCCGAAAGCATTTCGCATTAAAATTATTAATTGGACAGAGATTTTCGCTCTTCACAATTGTTATTCGAAATTTATTTACATTTACAGTTGCTCTCTTTTTACCACCGACTGCTGCCAACCGAAGGTTGTTTCATGCGCTTTCCAAATGAGATATAAGTACTTGTTCCATTATTGATAAGATTTGTGGAAAAAAAAACGATTGTAATCAAATCACAATCTTTTCTCCTGGTAGAAGAGCGTATAAGCATCGTACCTCGCCAGGCAACGTTGGAGAACGACAAGGGACGCGAGCGGGCGGTCGAGGGGTTGTTCTCGAGGTGGGGTGTTGTACACCTCCGCGATCCATATTTTACAATATGGCCGGGGGGTGGCAGGCAGGTTAGGGGTGGCCTATAGGCGGCACGCTGATGTACGCAGGTCTGCCAACGATTGGTCGATAGCAACGCGACGATTCTCTCCGAGAGAGCTTTTCGTCCCGTTTTCCCTTCCGTGACCCGCTCGTCTCACATACGGGCGCAATTTACGCGCGTTGTATGCGTGCGCGTGTGCGCGCGAACGTATGCAGATCCTCGGCGAGCGAGCAACCCCACCCAAACCGTCGGTGGTTCATCCCTCCAGGAGAAACCCTGCTCCCTATCGTAGCCTATCGTCCTTCGTCTTTGCTTACGCGAATCTTCGAGGGTGGATCTCTTTACATCTTATACCTTTCGCACGTTTCAAGAAATGGCGGATTGCTTTAAAACTTGGAAATGGGTGGAATAAAAATATCAATATAAACTGTGTCAATTTAAATATATATAAGTTTCGGTATAAAATGCGTAAAAGTAATTGCGCTATTATTTGGTTGATAATATTAGTTTTGCTATTCTATTTAATTAAAAATATAACGAGGGGTAAATTGTAATACACGCGAGTACATATCTGAAAAATTGAAATCGACGGTATATTAGACGTATGTTATAATATGAACGATTTCAAGCTAACTTGAAAGATAAATGACCGTATTTTGGACAGGCATCACGTCTGTTAAGCCAAGCGTTTCATTTGCAGTTGCTGGCTATTAATGAAATTACTACAAATGTGCTGTGAAGCATTTAAAGGCCAAAATTGAATATTGTCGGGATTATTTCCCTTGAATATATCAATTATTTTGCTATTTTATTCTCTGTCGATAATTGTATATTGCCCATCTTTCGTCGTCTTTCTTTTCGATTAACCGATAAGAGAAAATACTCAGATCGTTCGAATTCGAGCTGTCAGAAGTAGCTGTAATAAAGCTCTATCTTAAATTTTTAACTATTCGCAAGCAACGCAGGCGATCGCGAGCACATACGCGTTTCCGCGAGCGGAGGATGAGAAAACGGGCAACGAAAAGTTTTCCGGTTAGATGTTTTCCTCTCCCTCGTCTGAGCATAGAGGATGGGGCAGGGGGAGGGAAAGTCGACTACTCGCCTCGAGAAACAACGAGAACGGCAAACAAAGGACCTCGGGCTAGGTACATTATGTCCTCTCGAACTCATAAGAAAACGAGACTTCGAAATAGTAATGATATTATGTTTGCGCCGCTTTTCTCCCGGCGAAAAGGAGCCGCGGTGGACCCAGGAGAGGGAGAGGGAGAGGGAGAAAGAGAGGAGGATGTTGGAAGAGGAAAAGAGAATCGCGCGACGAGGACGCAAGGAGGGAGAGTCGGAGGGATTGAAGGGAAAACGCGTAGACAGCCAGGACGGTCGCAGGACGAGGAGGGTGCGGAATCCTCCAACGTCACGGGAGGCTGAGGCGTAATATCCCGAGTAAAACTTTTCACTCAACGCGAGAATAGGAGGGGTGGAATCGGGCGGAGGTGCACGATGTACGGGTGAGGGAGGAACGAGGGGTCGGACGACTAAGTACGAAGAATGTAATGTCCTCCTCTACCGCCGGTCCGCTATACCTTTCACCGGTTTTCATTCGCAGACATTTCCGATGGAATAATAAGAATAAGGACAGCGGGAAGAAAGACCGTGAGATATGTCGCGGACTTTATGGATGCTAAAAATAGGCCTGCGTGAACGGGAGAATAGAACCACGCGGACAACGTTAATTGTTCGTTGCATGCTGATTGTTTTTACTGAAATTTTCCGAGTTAAAGCATAAAACCTTCGCACCGATATCCACTGGATATTCAGTTTTCTACATGTGAAAGAATAATTTGCAATTTTTTTTCTTTACCATTTAACTTGGCATAATAATTAAGCGTATGGAGAAGTGTACGCGTATATATGTTTATTCAATCCGAAATCAATGTCCTCGCGCGATCTCCTCGGTAACTGAAACGTTCGCCGTGATAGTGATTCTTTGCGACGATTACTCTTCGATGGCGGGGAAAACGCGGGGTCGGCAAAAAGCGAAAAGAAACGGAGTGATCTCGCGTGGCGATGGTGACCGTTCTATAAAGGATACCGTGAGAATTGGAACTGCCTATGTGCCGCGGCGTCAACGGGTTGAGGATCGTACTCTCGGCTAGGCTAAGCATGACAAAAACTCACCTTCATTATGCAACAGGTATCGTAATATAATGGTTAAAATTGCCGTAAATGGCGGTGGCCTATACGCGCATTGCACACACAAGCCAATGCGAAAATGCCGTTGTTTCAAGAACTCGTGAATAATTGAGAGATTGTTGAGCGATGATAACGTATGATTGCGCCAACAGAAATGGGGAAGTGAAATGACACGAGCGTATGCGAACATAAAATCTGAATTTTTAGATTTATGTACGATTTCACATATGTCTCGTTAGGTGAAGCTATGTGTATAGCCACGAAGAAATTTTGTGTTATACAATATTGTAGTGTATAAATAATATATAATGCAGACGGTGGATGTTCAACAGTCGTCAATATATGTGGTGCATTTCGCAAATATAAAAACAACGGTCGTCGCTAAATGTCTACTAATGTGGGAGAACTATGTCAGCACTGTGACCAATTATGTCGGATTCGACGCAAAGTCACATTATCGGACCCGTGAGAATTATGTCTTGATGCTTCATGCTGGGATGTATAATTGTTTCATTACGAAATCTCTAGAGATATTTTGGAGAGCTCATTTATTTACGCTAACATGAGTGTGCAATAAAACGATCAATAAAAAGTCTTGATAAATATTTAAAAAAAATGCAGTGAGCTATTTTTCACTAGATTATAATTAAGGTAGATGTGCCGAGAGCTAAAATTACAGCTTCCCGAGCTTTGAGTAACAAAAAATTGTATAATTTCAAAATTTGAACTTATTCTACATAGATCTAGCAGTACTTTGCATGGTTCTAAATAGTTGCCGATAGATATTCTCCGCGCTATTCTCAACGTGGCGATTCAATGACGTTACTGCATAACAATGCAAGATTGCAGCGCACATATGCAAGTGCGCGCTGCTGCTTCGCTAATGATGAGCGTACGCGCTCGAGCGACCGCGCGGCAAGTAATTGAGTAAGCCATTGCGAAGCGTGAAATGCTCAATCGTAAGTAAATTACAGGGCCTGGGTTATTGAATAACATGGTACATAAACGTAATGAATAATTACCAGGCAATTATGCCGATGTGTATAACACTATCCCGCTCGCGATACACAAGTAAGCGTATCGGACGCGTGTGCGTATACATTGGCCAAACATTTTTCCGTCTTACCCGACAAAACACGACCTGACACCGGGCACTAATAGCCGGGAACAAGGAGTCTGCAATTGGCAAGGGACTTATGCTTCTTTATGCGAGTTCCGACTGTAAGGAGTTCCCTACGACGTTACTCAACCCTGACGAGGCAAGTTTCCCTCGTTCGCGATCGTATCAATACAGTTAATTATATTATATGCGAGATTACGGAAATATTTTTGCTTTTTTATATGCTATTAAATTTATTTGTATTATAAAGTCATTAACTACGCAAAGTACTATTTTTTAAATAATAGTTTTATTTTAATAACTTTTCGTTACAATTTTACCAAAAAACTCCTTTAGTTTAGCACAAATTCCACGTTTATCTAGAATTTTATCTACTAGTATGTATTATACTTGTTATGAATACAATTACATTGAATATAAAAACGCAATAAAATAAAAAGTATAAGAAATCTTTTTAAATTATTAATCTATGGTACTATAACCACATCGCGGATAATATCATGCTCGATGTAAGCATGCGTCGCATTTGATTCTACTTTCGGTGCATTTAATTGCGACGACGTGTCGTCGCACAAGCATCGCCGTAAAGCAAGATCAACGTTATATCGTTTTGGGTAACATAATTTACGATAATAAATGCACACGTGTATATTATATATGTTGTGAAGCAGAAGGCTGCTAATAAGTGGAAGCGAATCGGCGCAGCTGCCGTGCGAGAGATGCATCGACGTAATGCATGCCGACTGTGCCCTCTTCGATTTTAATTACATCCGACCGGTGAGGACGAGAACATCCGTCTATCCATCTCCTCCGGCGCGTTCCTCGCAACGGGATTCGACTTAGGAAGTAGTTCGCCCGTCTTCTCCTCCTCGGTCACCTTGACAATTTCACCGTGGTTCTTTCTCCGCGGAATGATCCCGCGGCAATTGAAGTTAAATGACGATTTTCTAGAAAGTGGCCGGTAATAAATTCGCTCTGCTAATTGTTAAGTACGCGGCGACTTCTTGCACGTAGTCGGGAAGCCGGGAAGCCGGGAACTACGTCTTACGCAATCCTAGCTCTTATATATCGCTGCGTTTGCAGACAGCATCACGACACTATTCAATAAATATCGTTATTCTCTCTCATGACGCATGTTTTATACAAGAAACTGTCTTGGGGGGCGTAGAGAAGTTTGTTAGCTGAAAACCTATTCGATTTATAAAATTGTACACGAGGCGATAATCTTGAGTAGATGATTAAATTTTCTTAATATTAATTATGAGATATCCCTATACACATTAATTTTTGTTTTAAACCTTTTACATTCGAGTGGTTCTTTTCAATAGCTGGTGCGATTTGTCAAACAACGTCTGATGCCCACCTATATTGGTGATAGTACGCGTCACGCCTCGTTGAGGAAATGACGTCAGGCTATTGCAAAGAACGCATCGTCAACGTCGGAATGCGCATTATGACAGAATAGGCAAGATAACGGCTAGGGAGTTCGTCCTTAATAATTGATCGACGTTAAATATGTATATATAAAGGCTTTATTTCCCTACTTTAGTAAATTCTTTCTTTTAATGAATCTCTCGTTTGTGTATGCAATCAAGATAAAGATATGACGTTAAGCATGTATCATTAATATTGAATATAATAGAGTGATAACGGTATCGCATAGAAAATGCTTCCGTATATAAATGTTTAATACATAAATATATTAATATTTATTAATATTATATCGTAATTATATGTAATTCTTTTGTGCAAAGTTTTAAATACATAAAAATAGAGAGCTGATTCTGCCATCTTGAGGGAGACAATCCAACTGCTTGAATTCTATAGTATCTAAAAATCAATGGACTCAACTGAATAATGTGCCATCGTATGATTACAATTTTCCCTTTCTTTCCCTTTCTCTGCAAACTTTCGGGAACATTAATCTCACTAATTATAAAGATAAAATGGCAGGAGGAATACAATTAAAACGTGCGATAAAAAGTGTTAAATTAAATAAATGAAGTCATATCGCTAGCTCAACGAGGAAAATAATTCTTCTATTTGATGGTTTGCGAAACAATCGTGGTAACGATCACAGAGCTGTTGACCGACAGGCGAAGATGATACTGACCCTGCAACTTCTTCGCGACACGCTCGCGACTACTACTACGTCGCGAAAGAAATTGCTCCGGCTAAGCGGCTGCATAAAGAATGCAATTAAGCGAATCATGTATTGTAATTAACGGCCATTCTCTTCTTTTAGCCGATGCGCTTCTCGTCAGGTGCGTGCAGACGCGCACACTCGAGCAGACATAATCCGCTCTCTTCTTCTTCTTCTTCTTCTCCCGTTACACCGCTCGTCTATCCCTTCCACGAGCGATGCGAGTCAGCTGTTACCGTAAGCATCGCGCGAATTAATAAGTTAGTTTAAAAATAAAAGCAAAGGGAAGAGAGAGAGAGAGAGAGGGGGGGAGAGAGAATATTACTTTAGATTAAAGATATTAAGTACATTTTGTCAATGTTGTGCTTCATTGCCATAAGAAACTGAAATTTCCTTCAATAGTATTTATTTTTATAATATTTTTATAATTTATTAATCTCTGCCTAAATTAATTTTACAATCGTTACATCGATTTACATGAAACAACGATACAAAATAAGATTATATTACGTGCATCTGTTTTTCTTATTAACTTTTCTACCACTTTTATTGTCGATTAGAAAAGTTAGAAAAAAAATCTAGCAAGAAAGTTAAACTCACCGAAATTATATCAGTTTCCACAAGTTTCGATCTCCATTTGGGATGCAAGCGAGCATTATATTCACCGCGATGCTGCTGCATCATCGGTTATAATTTCAGCAACAACAACATAATCACAATAATCCATCAGCCGTTGTCGCCGTCAGTCGGTGCGCGATCTTTTACGTTCGATTTGCGAGACTCGAAATGCCAATTAAAACAAATAAGCCAGTCGTTCCTCTCGAGCCGAGTCCGATTGACAGTGTCGATCCAAATTCCCCGCGGGGACAATCGTACGTGAAATACATATACCGAGAAAGGTGCGGTCATATTTTCTTAAACAGTTTCACCTTTTTTGTTTTTACCTTGTTTTATTTATTTGTGCAACAAAATTGGTGTACGTCACTTTACGTAATCCTTTGAAATTGTGAATGAGATAAAGGTATAACAGTACCAATACTTTGAATACGATCGTACAATATATTTTTGAGACTTTATAATGAAAAATGTTAATACTTATCGTATCGAAGAAAGTATAATTGAAACTAGTCATGTGCGAGGATAAAACAAGATTTCTAGCTTTGTATTATATCTCTCAAGTGATATGAGCGTATCAAAGATGGATCGGAGGATATCCGGAAGATACGGGCCAGGTGACTAATTGACAGGGACGATCGCCAATCAGAACAGGTCGAGGGAGCCGAAAGTTGACTCGCGTCGGTCGCAAATTCAATTAAAAGTTGCGGTTATTAGGTTGGACAATGAGTCCCCGGAGTCTGAGCGCTCGACGATAAAGGAGCAGGGATCCGCGGAGAAAAAAGGACGAAACGTAAAACTGATGGGGTCCTTGCTGATTCCGCTCGGCTGCCACCTTGATTAAGCTCTTCGCGACGCTTCGAGAAAATATAATGACTTCTTTGCTCTGCAAACGCCGTCGAATGAATTCTCCGTCCCCCTCAGCTTCCTCGCTCCCACCCAATAGAAGACACACATCCACCACGGTAAATCAGCCGCACGGATGTGGCGGAAAGAAAGCGGCAGTTTTCTTGATTCTCTTTCTTTTGCGCGGCGTCATCAACTGCTGGCCAGAAATCAGTTAATTGTCACGTGGTGTTTGTCAATGCGCGTTTATTCTCTAACCACAGCAGAGTACTAATTTTCTTTCAACTTTAAACATGATTACATTAGTTTTGTCTATTTTTGAAAATACGTGAATCTTTTTACACATTGTATATGTGTGGTAGGTATATCTTGTTAGAAAGAATACACCGAAGTGGGATTCAATTTGTTGTAATGTTAATAAGTCTATTATACGTCTTATTATAATTTTTGGTTGAGTGTGCAACATTATTTTTCTTTAAAAAGAACATCAGAATATCCATTACTTATTACGTTACTGTTTTATTTGGCTTGGTAATAAAAGCTTTCCTGCTTGTTACAACGCGTCATAATAAATACCTTGAAGAAACATAATTCTCGTGTATCATTCGTAAACATTTAGGAGATAATTTCCCTGATCGTTTTTAATACAAAAAAAGAAATCTTGCCACCGACATCCTGCAGTACGAAAGTCTCGCGGATGATTCGTATAATTTTCGCAAAATACTAGAAAAAGTTGAAAAACGCGTGCAATTAATCATCCGGATCAAGAAAACCGACGAAGAAGCGCTTATGCGTCTCGGTTTATTATGATAATCGGTGACTTAATTAAGACCTCACGGTATAACGCGCCCGGATAAGAGGCAGTCACAGGCTAGGTCTAAACAACGCTACGGGAATGGCCTCCCCGAATTGCTCGTGGTCGGCAATCTTGGCCGGAGTCTCGGGGCTGAGATTAAGGGAATAAATATCCAGGCCCGATAATTGTATTGGTAGTTTCAGTAACTAATGATCTAAAAGTCGTTAGCACAGCCGATCGTGAAGGGTGTTACGAGCCTTATACTTTGGCACCCGGGTAGCTGTGTACGGGGTGCAGCAAAGGGTTCCCGGCGCTCCCGGCGAAAATGAAACCAAGACTTACGTACATTTATCGACGCACAACCAATTCGAGGTTTGCACGATGGTAATTCACGATCGGTCGATCGACAAGCGTGATGAATTGGTCGAAGAAGACGTATCCATAGACGAAGATAGAAGTGCAAATAAGGATTGGCATTCCTAATACAGATAATGCAAAAGAACTAGTTTGGATAATTTACATATATTTCGTTTGAGACACGTGGTCAAAGGTTTTGTTGTAAGTCAATACACTGCGATAAATTTTCTAATATAATTAGAAACTTAGTGCTATAACAATAATACATGAGTAATAATTTAACCGTGATAATTAAAAGCTCTAGAACTTTTAGTAAAAGGTCATTAATTCCTCTTTTTTTATAAAGACTCGATACAAACATCTGTTAAGGTCAAATTTAATTAATTCTAATAAAATGACAGAAATGTCACAAGTATATATGCAATTGTATTACGTGCTCTCATGAAACTGGAAATACTATGCGTCTTGGGTGATCCCCATGGGGGATCGCGTACAAGCGCAATAGAAATGATTTTCACGAGTATTGTTTCGTATTGATTTACGTTCGCGAGAAAAATATCAACATTGTACACGCGGTAAGAATCATCTAAGATGTCGGGCTGACCTCCCGACCTCGAGGAGAAACGACTGGAGACATAATTTCTGCGTTCGAGAAGCGCGCGATAAATAATGCGAAAGTGAAGTCTCTGCATACGCGTACGCGCCCTCGGTACGATAGTACAACGCGACTTACGAGACTGCAACTTTTGCCTGCTCGGTGCTAGATTCTGTGCCCAGCAGGACGTCCAACATACGATATTTCCATGGCGTTCGGTACAACTGTAATAGAGACGCGACTCGAACAATGTATAAAACGATCACAATAACCACATTTAATCCGCCTTTAATTGAAAACTTACTATGCCTGAGCAGCATCACCCGACGGTAGGGAGTTACAGAGACTCGCACAGTGCAAACTCTGCTATCTATCATAATTTGTACAAACAGTTCCCGATTAGACATAGACAGAAATCATAGCGTGACGAATAAATATGGCTCTTGCAAAAGCAAAAGTAATACGCGAACGGTAATTATACGTAAGGAAATATTTACGTGAGTCAGCAGCGCATACGTGTCAGCGATACGTCGTTATCGCTGTTATCAGTCGTTGCGCGAAATGTTTCTATCTCATCAGAGCGAGTAAAGAGAACCGGGATGATAGGAAAAATAAACCGGATCGTAGATACGCGATGCACTTTTAATACGGACGATCCGCCAGCGCAGACAGATTTGATGCATCGGTGGATAAGTAGCCGCGAGTTCTCACTTCATTTATCAAGGAACTGGCCCACCTGTCGTCGCCTCGCTGCCTCCATTCACCGGCGGCCGAAGCGTTTGCCCCGACAGACCGTGCATCTCGATGCATCTGGTCGGTGCGCAGCACGTGCATTAGATACTCGCGGATTGTACAACGGTTACGGCGTGCGAAAGGTGTGCGATACGATAAAATACGAGCGAGTGATTTAACGGATGATCTCAGCTCGCACCGTGTCTGATAAGATTCGCGATATTTTTCATCGGGCTTCTCGCCGCTTGTCGAGGGGAATCACCGGGAATTTATGACTCCGCATACGTCGCCCGTAATTATACGATCGTAATAAGTGCCTCGAACGGAGTTCTTTCGGAACGTGCATAAAGATATGAGGCACAGGCGTCGATAGAGAAAACACAATCGCAAAAATTATTCAACTCTCTCACTTAGATAACAGATCCGAGTATCACGCGCGGAATGGCGCAACGAATAACAAACACGATCTCAAGAGAGAAATAATACGTACGCAGCGCGTCGCAAATTATCAGCGTATCGACGTCCAGCGTAACGATCGGCCCGATATAACGAGGAGTCCTGACGGGCTTCGCCTTCCGGGACACTCGAGTCCAGCATCGGCGCGGTCCGAAAAACCGACCCGTCCGCAGGATACGCGGGAGAGACGGAGAGAAAAGGACGACGGCAGAAGGAGAGGAGGGCCGAGAGTGCACTCGGCGGCTGCGTAAATTATCTCGGCGGTGTGTATTTACTCGGAGATTTACAAGCGGGCAGCGCGCATTTGATTTACACGCCCGTGCGCCCGTAGCCACGCTGAAACGGCTAAAAGGGTTCTCGAGGTGAAATATGCAACAGGATGCGCCAGGACCCCTCGGACGCCATCCACCGGGCGTCGTCGCGCTCGCTGCGTTCGTAGCTCGCGCGCGTCTGGACACATCTGCGCGCGCTTCTGTCAACGATGAGCCGCCCTGCACAACGTAACGAATCTATCCCGTCGAGATCTAGGCGTATATTTGCGTGAAAGGTTGTCACACGAATTAATATTCTATTAAATTAATAATTACTGCTAATGAATGTGTAAATAAATGTAGCACGCGGGTGGAAACGGTCGAAACAGCAGAAATACCGAATGTATCTATCGACCTATAGTCCGTGTCGCTGATCCATAATCAATCCGCCGGAACCGCGGTGGGCGTTCTCACCGAAAGGATACTTTTCTCCCGGCTCGCCAGCGAAAGAAAGGATCAGCGCGTGGATGCAGTCCGGGGCTTTGGGATGCAGCGCGAGAAGACGACCGGTAAACGACGACCGTTCATACATCGGCCGGGCTATGAATCGTCGGAGCGTGAGATCGTAAAGTCGTCCTTATCATCGTCTGCATCTTAATGCAGGATACCCCGTACGTTACGTGTAACGTTGAGCGTACGTTACCGCGCAATGTTACTCGCGTGTGCTTCCACATAGACACGGTTGCCGGGCGGCGGCGTACGTTATGGCGTTTCGCGGGATGAAGAAGAGGTAGGATCGCGCAAGGAAGAGAAATCTCGGAACGAGGAAGAGATGGTGGAAGAGGAAGGAGAAGCGGACCGTATGCAGAGCTGGGCAGGCCGGGGCACAGGTGTCCGACGCTTCAAACAACATCTTTATGCCCCGCTCTTAACCCTAACCAGCTCGCGCGCTCTCTCCTGTGTGATAATATATTTCTTCGGTGTATACACGCGCATGCACATCGGCATATCCGTTATTTAATGCGTTATTCGTATGCGCATGTATCCGGGAGTATTAGATAGTCTCGTAGAATAGGCTGCTTCCGTCGTTTCAATATCGAAAATCTGAACTGAATCGGAGGAACTTGGTAGAAACGACAGCTGTTTGAAGTTTTGAAGATTTCACTTTTTTTTCTTATTTGTGTTAGATAAATTGTACAATATCGATCATCAATTTGAAGATTTGACGAGGAACTATTATTTTGCTAAAGCTGGTATTTTAAATAGTTAAATGTCGCGATAAATTCGCTTAATTAGGATTAAACGGAAAGCAAAATTTGTAATTTATCAAAGATTAGTTTCTTCAAATTGCCAGTATAATAATAAAATTCCAAATTTATAAATTTTCTGCATTAACCGATTAATTAACAAATGTGGCCAGCAGTGGTCGAATGAAATTTGGAATTTTTTCGTAATTTATCTTTTGGAACTAGATTTTGGATCATATGTGAACTGACAGACAATCCATACACATATTTGGAACACGGATTTTTAATACTACGATAGCATCATTTAAGTTTTATTATTCTCTTCTTAGACACATATTTTATTTTTATGATCCAATTACAACATGTAAATATCATCATCCATTTTAATTTTCATTATGTTAACGAATACGCTGTTTTCCGATTTAACACGAAATAATATAATAAGCTTACGATTCATAAATTAGAAAACATATTAGAACACACAGTGTTGCATATTTAAAAAAATATACGGAAATAATTACCGAGAACGTTTACTGGCTTGCAGTAGATGGCATACGTAGATAAAATGGCCATAGCGTAGCACCGTGGCGTTAATAGCTCCGTGTAATTATTTCGTAACACGAGGATGCGACGTTCGCTAAACAACCAGTCGACAACATCGCAATTATCCCCGCTGATTTGAGATCCGATCATTGCCTCGAGCGCGTGCTGAGACTATACTCGCATGATAAATTTCCACCCCGCTCATATTAAATAGTCTGGAGAGTTTCCTCTTCACGTATATCGATTTTTGGCTGTTTGGTGATGATTCCAACCTTTACCTATGCAAAAATATGTTAATTAATTTATTTAACCGTACATCGATTAATTGACAAATTCATAAATATAGCATACTTATCATTTGAAGCGTTAGAAAAATAGGTATCGGCGTAAAAAATTTGTCAAGTAATTTTTCTGATCTCCCTCGCTATCCTGCCGTCTCAGAATGACAATTCGCGGACGATCGACGTTGCCCGCGTGCCTCCTTGGTTCCTGTCTAGATTCCAGAAACAATTCCCATCATACGCCGCCTCGTCTTGTCGTCGGTCTCCGGGGATTCCAAAAAAGCGTGCTCGTCATCATCGCATATCCCGACGATAGCGCATTCAAATAAAGGCGAGGCCGGTGCGCTCTCCGAGAGAGCTGGTGACAAGGCCCTGACGCTACCCGCTTTTGATGTCGCCGCCGTTGTCGGCACATCTGATTAGCATCCTCCTTCTTCTTCCGCCGCCTGCTCTACCTCGCTCCACTTCCCCTTTCGTCACGTGGAACACCGACGTGGAACGGAAAGAACGGCGGCGGATCGCGGTGAATATCAGGAGAGAGGGGAATGTGGAAGGGAGTCCGCTGGATGTCACTCTGGACCGCGTTGACTGAGCCTCGTCCTTTTCCTCCATCCGTCCATCTAACTCGTCTCTAGTCTTTCCTTCGATGGCAGAGAAGACGAGCGAGAAACAAGAGGGACGAGGGGAAAGCGCGCCGCTCTGAGTTATTCCTGCCAGTGATTTTCTCTCTCTCTCTCTCTCTTTCTTCTATCCTGTCTCTTTCTCGACTTGAGCCACGGCGACATCATTTAAATGTTCCTTTGCGAAGCGCGTCCGCGGGTTTTTAGTTCCCTCGTCTCTAAGAAGCCAACGGCCCTGGACGACGAGAGGATACGAGAGTAGCCTAGAGATTGAGCTGGTATGAAACGGATACCGGTGCGTGGAACAGGACTAGTTTTCTTCGGCATTCTTGGGGATTTTCCAGGAAGGGAATTAAAGCAGTGTCGATCAGAAAACAACAATTATCTATATCTGTTTTTGGATGAATTATATATCACTGTCAGAGTATACATTATCGAATCATAATTACGGCAATAATACAGTTAAACGATATCGTGGAGAAATGTCTAAGAGAAAGACGTTCTTTCATATTTTCTCTACACGTTCTTTAAATGTCATTTAAATTTCGATATTGCGAGGTAGTCTCTGCCTGGTACAGCGACGCCGTCAGCAATGACATTGCATTCCGCGTGCTCTTGTATCGACGGCCGAGGGAGACGAGAGGATACGTTTAAGAGCGTCTTCGGTAATTGTCATTTCTGACCAGCTTGACATACCTACCGCACCCCGAACAGCCCTCATTCTCCTCATAATAATATGCGATCGCGACAGAGCGGTGTCCTCTGTGTAACCGTGACTTGGACCGAGTTCCTGTCGAGGGCCCGGTTGTCTAATAAAACGATCGTCGTTTATCGTGCAATTATGCCGTCTCATTAATCCACCGGCAATTATGTTCCCTCCACCCTTTCCCGAACCCCTCTCTCTCTCTCTCTCTTTCTCTCTCCGTGCCTTCAGCCATCTCGATTACCGCATATCCCACTCTTGGCTTGGACTTCTGGGCCGACCTATCGCTCATCTTGCTCCTTCCTTCCGTGGTCGAGAAACCTACGCGGGTGGGAGAACAGCGCCACAGAGTCTTATCCGCCAGTTTCATAACTTATGAACGTCGGCGTGCACATGCAGCAATGTTGGGACAAGCGCCGACGTCGTTTCTCTCATCGTCGGAAGCGGCAATTACACCCTACTTGGAACCAAAGGACTCGCCCGGCCGCTCTTTTTTTCCCCCCGATCCGGGAAGAAATCGAGGTAGAAGCAAAGATATGGTCGGCGACAAATCGTTGATGAATATTTTTCGAGTTGCGCGGTCAGAGAGACTCTCATACCGCGACCAGTTCTCCAAGTATTCCCGAATCCTTATAAAGAGCTTATCCATCTAAGAATCCATCTTAGAAATTTCTATTGTTTTCTAAGCAATTAAGCAGATTAAATTTTCTAAATAATAAATACAGAGACTCTTGTGACTTTAGTGCAAGTTTTCTCTGCCACCATTTAAATTTAATTTACTACATATCTAAATCATATGAACTTAGCTTTGTCGGATTCAACTTTGCCACCTATTAGATCATTTTTTACGTTGAAACCAGACGCAATACTTACCTGCATTTCTAATTATAGTTCCGATGATTAGCGTAAGAAAAATCAATCGCGATACGGGATTCCTTCTGAATGGGGAAGATCGGCGGGAGGAACGAAACAGAAGAATAAGAATCAGTAGCGGTCTTTTATGAATGAAAAAAAATATCCAGCGGGATGGCGATGACGCTTCGGCATCAGCGTTCCTTCTACCGCGGCAGCAACGGTCGATAGCAGAATAACGTCAGTCGGCGGCGCTTTTGCCACGATGTAGATTTGTTTGCATTTAAAAATCAAATTGACCGCGCTCCCTCCACCTCGCTACCCTCGCTCTTTTCTCGGTAGGACGTGGTGCCGGAGGTTGGTATGCGTTAGCTCTATACTGCGATGAAACACAGAAATACTCTTCGTTTCTCTCTGCTACTCTCTTTGCCACAGACAATCTCTCTCTCCCTCCCCCCCCCTCTCTCTCTCTCTCTTTCCGCGCTCTCAGTTGGGGACAATGCACGCCAGTTTTTGCGTCGTTTGCTTCCACGGAGACGGACGATGGATCTGCCGGCAGCTCCGCAGCCTCTCCCCCCGTTTTCCTCCATCCGCCCGTCCGCGGATTCTCTTCTCCTTCTTCTTCCTCTTTCTTCGCGTCCGCGACGTCGTTCCTTTCTCTTCTTCTTTCCGCGACGTCTTCCTCGCCCTACGCCTCTCGCGGCTTCTCTTTTTCCTACCTTGGGTCCGGCAGAGGACTCCTCGGTTCAGACTCAACCCCTCGCATACAATGAAACCGAAAATCTCCGCGGCACTCGGGGAATGCGGCACATGATTACCTACATCGAAACGGAGAACCGACCGGCAAGAAGAAGCGCCGCGCTTTCTCTCTTTCTCTCTCGTTCTCCTTCGTCTCCCGAAAACACCGCGATACTGCCACCTCGCGAAGCGAACAGTCACAACGCGAATCGAGTTCCACACACGTTGTTTCAAAAAGATCTGTTCCCAAAGATTACTATAAGAATACTAAAATTCGTTGTTTTATTAAAAAAAAGATTTATTCATAATATAGTAGGTATAGTTCAATAAAAAGAGAAATCTTTCATAATACTTAGCAAGCTTGAATTATCTCTCAATGAGCTTCGACGTTACGAATAGGATCTGCTTCAGACAGATATATTAAAACATGGTATAAAAGCCGCGCGACCAGACTGGAACACAGCCAGATGAAATGAATCGGCGAAAATCTACCGTCATTCACGTCAACGGTACAGATGTTGGGTGCGGCGATCAAACACGCGACATCTCTGCCTCTCGTGACTATGAACCGTTAAGATCGCAAAAGTTCGATCGGACTGATCTACAATCGTCCCGAGATCATGAATCGATTGAAACGGCATACCGCAGCTTACAGAAAAACTTTCGCAACGTAGAATATTAACGTGATTTTACTCCCGATTATGCATAAGTGATTATTAGAGATTTAATTTGCACATAAATGTTCAGCTATTTTGTTTTTATACATTACTGCATTTATTGCACGCATTACTTTTATGTCTGGATACTTTCAATTCGCTAGTATATTCTCAACATTCAATAGGTTCAATTTCTTCTGCAAGAAATGTTACCTTGACTACACATTTTTTTAATGACACACCAGTAATTCGATAAAACTTCTCAGTGAAGGCTCATGATGCTCGTCGCTCAAGGAGACTGTGTAGTAGCGCAATTATGCGCTCAGCAGACTCTTACTCCGCAGAAAAAGATGACGGATGCATCAGCTTACGCGAAACAATCCGCTTACGCAGGCAGGAAATATAAATTTCAAATTTCGCCGCACCGCTGGGATTTTTGCCGGAATTTCGTTGACTTAATTTCATATCCAATTAGATTGTATCGGATTACATCCGCGTGCAAAAACCCCATTCATCCGCCTTGAATTGTTCCTCTCTTCGAATATCCATTGGACAATTTGGTATCACAAGATAATTCGTGTCTTATCAAAATTGAAAGTATTATGCTAAACGTAAATATTATATAACAAGTATTAAACATGTGATTGTATTTTAAACGCAAGGTTTTGAAAGTGTATTTCATTTCTGAATCTTTTCGTAGTTGGTACGTGGAAGAAAGTTATGATCTCAAATCGAAGATAACTGAATGTATTCTTTTAAACGATTCTTTTAAAAACAATTATATCGATATTACTTTTGTAATCGGCGCATCATACCTTTTATACATGCGAATACGTTAATTATAATATTTCTCAGACGCATAGAGAAGTACAATCTTTCCGCGTTACACATCAAAACTTTCTTGGGAACGATTACAATTTGTCGGTGCTTAAATTATAGATTGCATTCGCTGACGGATTTTTATACATGGAAAGCTTAAAGAATATTGTCGGTCATGCTATCTGCGTTGTTTCTCTCGGTATTATGAATTAAATGCACATTAACCTTAGAAATGCGTAGCGCGCGATTACGATCAGGTAGAGTCGCGCTAATTAAAGGTGTACTAGACGCAGTCGTGCGTTAAACAATTCGTATGTATATTTAAACAAATGAGCACCGTCTGCACAACGTTCTGTAGGTACTGCCGATCTCTCACGCCTACGATTTCTTTGAAAAACGTATTCATGCAAATGAATTAATAGGCTAGTTATATAATACATGACTGCCCGAGATCGGAACCGCGCATAGGTTTTCCATGTGATTAAAAATAAATTAATGGGAAAAGAAATGGAAAAAGTATCATAAAACAATCTTTTGTTTCAATTCAAACGGTCGATAAATCAGCCCGAGTCGGAGGTCGACTTTCGTCTCTTTGCGGGTTATCGATTAACCAGGCAAGGCGATGAAAGAGTTCGATGAAATAATGATGGTACCAGGTCGATAAATAGTATGCCTCCTGCGCCCTTCTCTCAAGGGTGGAGAGGGGAGCGGGCCATGGGGCCCTTCGGGGCCCGCGCTAATGCCAGCCGAGAGAAGACAGCTATCAAAGGCCCGTATTTAAATATTATCAATGAAATTACAGTGCTCACTGCTTGCACAGCCAGCTCGGTCATTACCGACTGGCAATTCGGCCTCTTTAATCGCCGTTGTCAATACTAATCGACATCGTCGTTATTTAATATGCTCCGTCCCATTTTTCTTTTACGGATCCACCGAACCACCCGTTGCTTTGGCTCCTTCCTGCAACAGCCCTTGTGATTCTTCTTTACGTTCAATATCGCTATAGGTAATTAATGTAGATTATTGTGATACTTAACAAATTCACGTAACCACGTATTTCATGTATATAAGAAAATGTATTTCTTAGATCGCGTTATTTTGCCATAACGCTTCGTAATTTACAACATTAATCTACTTCTAATTAATAAATTTACACAAATGAGCGCATTTCTCCCGTTGTGTCAGCTGGCCGGAAAAACGCTGACCGTATTGTATAACAGAAATGCATAACGTAACGGGGACGATGGCTGCCGTCGTTACGTATTTTCCGAGTTTCCAAATCCATCGTTCGCTGGATGCACGCATAATAATCGCGAGCTTGCAATTAGTAACTGGTACGGCAAATAGTATCGGTGTTGCTATCTGCATTAAGTGCCATTACCATACCGGCGAACGGAGCAGCGATAGAAAGGAGTGGGAATAATTAAACCACTATGATCGCTATCTAAATAATTAGGACTTGGCGTGACTCTCTGCGTGCCGCTGTGTGTAACGTTCGTACGCGAACAGTCAGATCGTAGATTTCGCGAAGCGCGGGCATAATTAGGCGGGAGATATGAACGCGAAATCCGCGTATTTAAATCGCATCGTTGCGAGGAAGTCTTGTGTCCGAATCGCGCCCAGGCAGAACGAGTCTCGTCTGAAGACGCACTAAACTATTACGCGATATATCGAAAATAGGATACGTCCAGTTTACGTTGATTAACCATGATTATTAAAAATATATATTGGCGAAAAATTAACAAATTTGCTCGATAAACGCAGTCTTTCCATTAAATTACTACAATTGCCTTAAGATATGCACGTCTTGGAGATTTGGATTTCACAAATTTGCCAAAGATTATACAAACATTCACATAGTCGATTATCTAAGTCCACGTGCATAAGAAATTGATTGTGCAACAAGACGGAGAACACGCGGGATAATTCAACTTTTTACAAATCAATAGAGAATAAAAATGAGTCAAAGGTATTTATACATTTGTGAGTTTCACGCACCTACAATCTTCGAAGCATAAGTATTGCCCAGGCGATTAAATTATTATTGCGAACGAAATTACTGTCGTCTACGGGAATTTAATTGCTATTGGTACATACTACTATTTTTAAAAACAGGATGATACTCAGCATATTATTTTTGCCTTCTGTACTACATCGACGTAAGATATGCTTACATGAAATTTATTGAATCATTTACACATGCTTGACATTTTTCATTGATATTTTACATGGTAGCATATACAATCGATTCGCGAGTAAATTTCAAATATCAAAAATCTCATTATTTCACTTTATATATTGGCGCTGTTCTCTCGAAAAGTCACCATTATTACAAGTACGATTTAAATGGTGAAAATACTTTCTTTTTGCATGCCTCCTACCGCGTCGAAATAGAGAAACGGGGTCAGAAGGCAAATACGTGTCGGCACTGTCAAAGAGTTTAGCCGCAAGACACGCGAATCAGAGATGCGATCTGATAAGAAGCGGAGCATCTCGGTGTACCGCATACGAGCCCCTGCTGTGTCCACGCACCTTAAAGCACCATTCTCACGTGCGGCGACATAAGCAGGACCCACGTGCTCGAGATACTCTCGAGGCAGTCGCTAAAGAAACGCTGCATTAATATCCTAAATAATTGCACAGTATCTGCATACAGAAAGTTTATGTCTAATAAATCGTTTAAGTATTTGCAAACGGTTAAAATAAAAGTGGCACTTTGACTACTGCTGAAAGTACTTATCTATTAAGAAAGTAGTACAGATGAATATCGCAATATGATTTATTTCACGTGTCTGACAACGCGGGTTTTTATTAGATTAAGATACAGGCAATTAATTTTTTTAGACGCCATCGATAAAATCTATTTTCTTCATATAAGTTACGTAAACGATTATACCGGATATCTAAGTACGATGTAGATTACGCCGTTATAACGAAACGTGAGTGTATGCCGTCGAAGTAAGTAATTATTACCAAAGGACTGCGTTACGTCTTCGAAAGTTGCATTAATTTCGCTGCGCCGTTCGATGATCCCGGCGGTCACGTTCGAGCAATATCGAATAAAGACTGTGATTATATACGATAGTTGATGACGAACCTAAGCCGACCTATCCCGCGCGAGTCGGCAGCTTCGAGCTCGAAACCAATCCGTATCGGTCCAGTCTGGGATTAATCGGTGTTTTGTTCTGCGGCGAAGTGCTTATTAAGGCCATGCCTTATTAAACTTCACGGGCATGCAAACACGGATAGGATCCATGATGGTAGATTTGATCACGAATGAAATGGCGACCAGCCGTTGTATCAAGCCGAGGAACGAGTTTTATTACAAGCAATCGCGACCGACAATAATTAATTTAATCGCGCGGACAGTATCTAGCCTTAAAAATTGTACCGTAAAACTCGCGATATGTCTAAATTCTTTCGATTTATTTGTATTCTCGATCAATTTTTGCAAATTCTACATTCGTGCTGTTATCTCAATCCATTCATTTCGATATTCGGTTACATAACCGAAAAATCAAAATTTACCAGTTGTACAATATTCTTCAATAAATTTTTTTTATTCATTGTACAGTATCATATACTCAACATAATGGTTAATCTTAATTTAATCTTGTTAAACTTTTCGATAAAAGAAACAAAATTTAAGCAGTTTTCAATTTCAACGGGTTGCCATATAATGCCGTGCATCTGTGCGCCTTCAACTGATATCTCTCAGCATACTGACGTCCGCAGATATGACACTTGTATGGTTTCTCGCCGGTATGTGTGTAAATGTGATTCGCGAGCTTCGTCTTCACGCTGAAGCGCAGCTTGCAGAAATCGCACTCGAATCGCTTTATGCCGGTATGCCGATATCTGTGCACCTTCAAACCCCAAGATCTTCTGTAGCTCTTGCCGCAATCTTCACACTTATAGGGCTTGATACCTACAAATCGAATTAGTTATAACAAGTTGCATAATTTTTTGTATTTTACAAAATTTGAAGATACTAGGGCTAAAGTATTTCAAATCTTACAATAAAGTGCAAAAAATTTGATTGAAAAATTAGACTTATCCTAAGTAGTCACATATTAGTCTCAAATGCAGAGGAGTTTCTTCTTCGGTTTCTCAATCGTTTCGTTTTAAAATTAGAATTTCGATATTGAAAGAAAATATTCTAATATATATTTTTACGTCATATAAAATATACTCTTATATATTGCATACGTAATGAATATGTATGCGTAAATCATCCACTAACATAATAATTAGTAACATATGTATGCAAAGTATAAATCGCGGAGGTACGGTATTAATAACCGTAATATCTTGGAAGCTGCAGAAGAATGGATTTTTTAAGCAGGCTGATAAGTAGCAAGTTGATTCGCGGCGGAGAGAAGTTCGCTTTCATACATTCACCCCGGTTAGACAGAGGTTAATTAAAAGTCCGGAATACATTTCCGCCGCGGAACGCCCAGGTCGCGCGAGAAGCGCCAAAGTATGCGTACGTTGAAGCACGTTGAAAAATAGGCTTATGCATGATCATTTGTACGCGTTGCGAACCAAGCTTCCGATTATCTCGAAAAATTCTTTTGTCCGCGACGATCGTTTCGCAGAGTAAACGCTTCGCTGGATTTATATGAGAAGTTAATGGTCCTGCGGCCTCGACGCGCGATAAAGGAAAGGGGGAGAGGTAACAGAGATATAAATAACGAGATCTCGTGCAGCAGAACAGTCTAATCAGGCGGCAGACACCTTCGGCTTCCTCTGCCGGGCGGCAAAGAAGTTGTGAGAATATTCACAAGCTCACCGTAATGCGCCAGTATGTGATGTTTCAGTGCGCCTTTCAGGTGGAAACGATGCTTGCAGATGTCGCACTCGAATCTTCTCACGCCCGTGTGTGTCAGCTGGTGTGTCTTCAGCACCGACGATCTCTTGAATTTTGCCGGGCAGAGATCGCACGCGAACGGCAAGTCCGCGGTGTGGACGATCATATGGGTCCGGAGGCTGCTGGCCCTCAGGAAGCTTTTGCCACAGGTCGTACATTTGTGGGGCCTCACATTAATATGCATCAACATATGATCGCGCAACGATTGATGGTGTACCAAGTTTTTCTTGCAGACAGGACACTTAAATGTTCTTCTGCCAAAGTGTACTTTAGATTGGTGCTTCTCCAATGCACGTTTCGTCTGTAACAGTGATATCTAATTGCCAATTGTTCGAATAAATAAACGATTCTTAAGTGACACGCGAAAATTATGAAGTAGATGTTTGGAAGAGTTGTTAAATGTTTTTTTTTTAGACTTTTACGTTGAGTGATTTTTGAATAGATTAGATAGATCGATTGTGACTTTGCATGGAACAGAGTGCTTCATCAAGCATTCATTAGTCTGAATACAAAGTAAGCGCGTCAGTTTGTGAAGCAAAGAGTTCGAAAAGATCTGATATTAAGATCATTACATCTACGAATGGTTATTAGCATTAACTACCTGAAATTGGAGCTCGCATTGTCTGCACGCGAAAGGCTTCGGAATAAAATGCATATGCAGGTGATTCTTTAAGGTTGACGATCTTGATGGAAATGATAATTGCATTATTAGTAACAAGTACTGTATAGCGACGAAGGCCATTTCAGGCCTGTCAAGAAGCAGTAATATTGGAGAATATGTTTCAAATAGTCGTAATAATATCTGTGTTTCGAATATACTTGTATGCAAAAAGAATATTAAACGTATTAATAATTTAAATCGGATCTAACTCCAATTTCATTAAAATTCATGATATATACAAGGTATTTCATTAGTACACAATTCTCTTATAAGCAATGCAAGGTTAAAATAAGAGTTGCTATTATTCGGATACCGTTCATACCCAAAGAATTGCTTCCAACAAAATCCGCATTGGAAAAGTTTTCCATGGCTTTGTCCAATCATGTGAGTCTTGAACTCGACCTCGTTCGGAAATTCGATCCTGCAGACGTTGCACATTAAAAGCTTTCCTCTTGTCAGTGCCACGATGTATTCCTTTAAGTCAGTGTACTCGTCCATTTTTCTCTGCGAAAGTGAAACGCTTGCATTTCTTTGACAGTCCGATTTTGGAGTCTGTTCGGAATTTTCATGACGCGATGCTTCTTCTGATGGTTCGTTCTTGACGTACTGTTCAATATCTAGCTCGTCTGAAAAATTTTCGATCTCGTCCAGGATCTCGGTCTTTATTTTAATCTGTAAAACAGAAAACAGTATCAATATCCCGCAATTTGCATATAAAATTGTAATATAAGTTTTCTCCAAGCTATCCTTTAACATATTGTTTTTTAATGTTTTCTTTAATGGTAAAAGTAAAATATTTATATTTATATTTTTGCAAGTTGGAGTTTTTACGTATTTAACTTATTGTAGCCATAGTAAAATTTTATATTATTTACATATTTTTACCGATGCAAATAACGCTTGGTAGCGGATAATCACATTTGACACTAAATGAGAAGTGTGAAATAACGAATTGAGTTGTCATAATAGTTGTAACCTATAAATACGCACCGGAAGGCATACTTCGTGACAAGCTTTGTTAGGGTTACCGATAAACTCGAGATCTTTCGTGTCGAATATTGCTCGATTCTGTCGAGAATGATCGCTGATAGCGAAATTCTTACCCTCCATAATTATTATGGAGTATATGTATCGCCAGCGAGATTGCAAAATGTTGAACGAAAATGTTACGTGATAACAGAAAACTGCTGAAACAATCGAGCAATGAATATAAACACATACTGCGCGTTCAACTGATTGTGAGTGAAAAGTACACGCAAACTTTAGAAAGAGACAGCATGGATTATCAATTAATATCTGGAGGGGGCAAAAATTCAATATGGCTACTGTGTTTGACAGGTTGTACACTAGGAATCACTAATGCCTTCCCACCTGAATTTGTGTACATATCAACACATTTATACGTTTTGCATATACTATACATACATGGAAAATGTATATAGGTATGTGTTCTACCTGTGCCTAAGTTCATATGGGAAGGCATCAGTGATTCCTAGCGTACAGTGCGGTGCATTAATTCGCTTCGGGTTGTATTGTCAAAAAAACATAATATGTTTAAACAATCAAATAATTTTTGCCCATCCCTAATTATTACCCGAACCGAATTAATGCACCGTATTATAGTGTTAAAGGTTACCTGCCACTCAAATAGACTAACACAATCCAACCAAGACGCTTCTTAAAAGTATTTTTACGAAATACGAAGTTAAAGTGTTCTTTAGTTCTTTATCATTTCAGATATTTTAACAAATTTTAATCATTTATTTCGATTTGTTGGTATTTTATAGAAGTGATAAACGTATAAATAGATAATTTTTGTATGTTTCCACAATTTTATTTATCTCTGTACTTTATTCTAAAATAATGTTATTGAACCCAGAGCCTTGATAATTGCCTCTGTGAGCATACAAATGCGCCAAAATGTTCGCAAGGTTGCTTGAGAAACGACGAGACGCGGAGAGGAAATATATACCGCGCGGCGAGTTTATCACTTTATCCTAATTGGCCGGTTTCGGCATTAATTTATTCGTATTATTAATCCAATTACGCGCAGGGATCCAATTATGAAATCAGTACGCCATTAAGTTATCTATTCCTTCTTTCTAGATGTAACCATGTTAAGACCTCACGCGGATTAATTACAAAAGTTGTTAGAGAATCTGGCATGATATTTTATTACCTCGTGAATAATGAGTGTAATTGCAGCGAAGCGTAATTTATATTGCAGTCAAAGTAAATATGTATAAGCCGAATGAGGTAATCATGGGGGTATATCGTTGCTTTTGACTTAACGAATGGCCGGGAAGATGCGAAGATATATTCGTATGCTGCGTATTATCAAATATCGTGAGATTATCGACAGTCCGGAAAGTTATATACGCAGGGATTTTAATATCTGCACAATGACACGCCAAGCCCCTAATTAAGATGAAAAATGTAACGGGAAGATAAGACGTACGGAATATTAAGATTCGTTACGATACGAGACCATAGTGGAATATATTCTTAATTGTATCTGTACGGAGAAATATACCAAGTCGAGCAGCATTGACTATTCCGAGTTTTATTCAGCGTAATTAGCGGCTATTGCCGGTTGCTGTCCGTTTGCATAAAATAGTGCAATTGAATGAAATTAGAGGAAACGAGTTGCGCGTATTCCGTTTACTTGGAAAACCTGAGGAGGAAGTATCGCGCTCCGAATAATTCTTGCAGGCATAGGAAGTAGCTTATTTATGATCCCTCCGCCCACACTGCTTATATGCGCGTTTTTATCTGCCGCAACTAAACAATTAGATTTTCAATGAAGCTCTGATTATGGAATATTTTTATACGTAAATGGAGTGTGCGGTCCTAATCGTTTCCAATTAATCACGATCACACGTAGATGTCGTGATTAAGATAAAGTTATACATTAATTAATCAATTCTAATTGCAGCATATTATTATAGGAGAGGAAATCAAATCTTAATTCTATTAAAGACATTAAAAATAGGAAACGGAAGGAAATGACAATGTAATGTTTTATAGACCCTTATCGATTGGAAATGTGATTTAATATTAAAAATCGTCAACGCGCCGTTTCTGTTTTAACATAAAATCTGTAGTTTTAAGATTTTTGACATTTAACTGAAGAGTGAAAAAGAGAAAGAGAGTGGTGTATCTTTTTACTTGTTATTAATATATAATAGATTTATGATCATATTCATAAAAAAACTTGAACTTTGTTAAATTAATAATTTCAAAAAGATAAGAGAAATGTAGCTTTTTAGGGAAAAATGTGTAGCAATTCTAGTATTAAACAAAAAAATACTGTTTTACATTAATCCAAAACTATAACGTACGATAAACTCTTAGATAAAGGCCAGCTACATAAGCGGTTTGTACCGGGTGTCAAAAACGAAAGTAGATTCGTGCAGACTGCTCACTTTCGTCCTCGGTTATTTTCCCTCTCGATCTCGCCATCGTTTTCGTTGTCGCGGTCGCGAGCGAGAAATTCAGTGGAAAATCCTCTCGAGCGGTCAGACGTGATCTCGCGCGCGCTATCGACGCCTGTAGAAGCTCAACATTATTAGTCTCAGGCGTACGAAATGCATTCAACATTGTGAAATGGACAATCAGGAACTAGATCGTCGTCGTAATGCGTCACGTTTCCCGTAAATTTTACGCAAGGTATCTCGGAACTGTCGTTTCTCGTAAGCTAAAGATATAAGAAAAATTGGGAGAAGTGTCGCTTCGTTCAACGTTGAGCTAATGAAGAGAACGTTTCGCCTTAATTGCATATGCATTATGTACGTATACGTATATAAAAAATGGTCGAGCATAAGCGATGAGTAAAATGCAGTTATTGAATCCACAGCAGCTCGTCCATCACATTTCTCTGCAGAATAAGTCGTCGATAGACGGTTCTCGTCGTATCTTACGAACAATCCGTTCCGCCCTGGACATTTCTCCGGCTCGCATTACGAATCGTTGCATTATTAAAGCGGCCTGCTTTTCCGCGGCTTTCCCACGGCGGTTTCCTGCCGTTTAACTCCTCGACTCTGGCTTTGCATCTCCACGTGCCTTGCCTGACGACGACGTCGCGCACGCGTCGCAAAAAGCGCCAATACTCCTCCCGAGAACGGTCCCCGTCGATCGTGCAAATAAATCCGCGACGGCACATGATGTGCGCTCGCTCGCGGGCTGATGCATTATTTCATGGAACTGCGGTAAGACCTGTGCGACTGAACTCGCCGCGACGGTAAGACGAGCAGACCGAGAGAGACGGACGACGGCGCACGAGCGAGCGGGCGCGTGTGGGAAACTCGTCGGATGCATTATGTATTTATCGCTTTACTTACTTAGTTGGGAATTACTTTGCCATCGTAATGACTTTCAGCGTATAGCGCGCTATCTTAGGAATGCCATACCCCTGATTTATCGCCCGGACCCGTTTTTCTCGGACCATTTTGTCGCTAACGTGCTACCTGCTCCGATGAGCGTCCGCGACCGTCATCGACAACGAGCTTGACCCGCGTCGCGAGTCCATTGACCTTCCTGGATCCCGAATTGCAGTAATCGGAGCGTAAGTTAAAATGCTTACGGAAGAATCGTTGTCGATCGGACGAGGAAGAAAATTAACTTAATTTTGAAAGTCTCATTTGAGCATTAAATTGGTACCTTAAGTAAGCTCAAAATATCAAGACAAATGTTCAAGAAATTTGCTGCATTGAGTCACGTAGTGTCTTTGACTCTTGGGCGTAGTAAAAGATTCTGCATCAGTGAATGGGTAAAGCATTCGGTGTAAATTTTACACACACGTTATATATATTGATTAAATATCAAACTGCTCGCCAGAGTTCAATCTCTTATACGCAATGGATACGTTTGTGTGTAGAACCGCGCACCGCGCTCGCGCGAGTTGCCGTGTGGATAATATCGGGAAATTGAATACGCGGCACGTATCTAGCATTAATGAACTAATTATGGCGAGGCTATATCAAGGCGGTGTCTGAGAGCGGCGCCTTCAGCGAAACGCCGATATCGTCGACGCCAAAGAAATTGTATTTATTTTTTCATGCAATCATTTCGCTAATTGCCTCCCGCTATGCCCACGTGCATGAGAGACGCAATAAATATTCGTGATTAATTAAGAATCCGAGATATGCGGGCGTTTCATAAGAGAGAAGGAGAAAGAAAAAAGAGAATGCGCTTATGGGTTCTCCTAATTGGACGCATCGTACCGCCGTTTTGCGCCTCGGACAATCTTTCTTGACGTTTAAAGAATTCTTTACTGTAACATCATACAATTGAAAAAAATTCAACACGTCACACGTATTGTTTTTTGTTTAAAGGCAATTCTGACCTGTTTATTTAATTAATCAATTTTCCTGTTTTCGCCAGTTGTTCTTTAATTCTTCCCGATATCCAATCTAAAAATGATATAATTGTATGTTGTGTACGATATTAAGAAACATAACAATAACAAAAAATATTAAAAAAATTCTTAATTTGTAATTACGCTCATATATCCAAATGAATTTGTGATTTTCACTGTAATCGAAATATTCTTTGCATAATAAGGCAGCTATATCAAAAGTTATATAACAGCGGATGTTATATAAGAACAACGTAATTAAGTAAATAAGTAGAAAGGAACATCTAATTAGCTTTGCACTTCAAAGTTCGTATTTCGTCATTCACTTGCACATAAGCAAAAATAAAACGAGATAGTTATAATCGACGAAGTATTAGAAACGTATATTAAATATTATAAAAAATATGAATGCAAGATATTTGCTTTATTGACAATGTCGTTGATATTGTTGTTGATACTATCTGATATTATTCCTTATACGTTTAGCGAGATTGAAGATAGCATATTTTTAAAAAAGTCGAAAAGAAACACGCTATCGGTTCTCTTATCCGATTACTCATGTTGAATAATAACATGTTAAAATCAAATAAATTCTTACACATCTACATTGTATATACGTGGACATTTTCTTATCTCTCATGAGTTTACTGAATGACGATTCATTATCAGTATTATCGATTAATCTATATAATTCTTGTTAAAACACGTAGCTACGATATATCGTATTTATTAATTTTATCAATCGCAGATATACATACTTTGTTTCAAAGCAATTGTGAATATTTTGAGAAATGAAAAATACAACTGCACATTTTAATTCTAAACTGCACAAATTATATGAATCTAACTCTAGTAGCTAGAATATATTAAATTTATACAAGCTTTTAATGTTGTACTTTTAATAAATATTAATTTTTCTCCTCTTCAATTTTCTTAAAAATTTATCTGATAAACCTGCAAGGAAGATTACAAATATTCGTCGTATCATCGAGAGACACGAATCGTTTTTCGCGATGAAAAGCGTAACGTATTTTCTGGGAACGATGGTTTTCTCGACCTTACGCAGATACGTAGAAAAAGACGGTCGACCAGAAGATCCGGACGCGGGATTCCCCCGATGGCATCAATAAATCAGTTCTCGCGCGATTCGTCGTTTAACGACACAATGAGAGCCGAGAAAACTGTTCCGCGCCATGACAGGGTATGTCATTACTGCATTACTTATAAAGCCCCTTCGCGGCCACGCACGCCGCATACGAATGAAACCGCATCGCGATCTCGCGACGGCTATTACAAAACCTATGGAAAAAGCGACCTATCCGGCACGTCACGTATGCAAGGATACGATCGAGAGTCCGACCATTGCGGCTCTTAATCGAGCATTAATATGCACGTTGAATATTGATCGGTCGATCCGTGGAAAATGCGTTTCTTTCGCGCCTGGAATTCGCCTGGCGTTTTCATCATCGAGAACATTGCGGATGTTCTCGAAGAAGACCCTAGTCTTCCCAGGAGGATCACAGTCACATGGCTTTAATCGAAACTATTATATTCTCATAAACGATTTGGAGACAAATCATGATTCAACTATGCAGCTGTTGAAGAAATGTAAAGCACGGACCCATCCAAGTTGCTAAATATTTTCTGCCATAATCTGAGCAAGAGTTTTCACCACATTTCCAAGTTTCGCCGAAATCTCGAAATGAAAGAGCATGTCTTTATCTCGCCGTTATGCTCGTTCAGGGATATGTTTTGCATGAAAAGTGCATCCTAGACGATCTATTCTTCCGCGTATCCTCTTGAGCAACGTGTTGGGATGTGTCGAGAAATCCCAACGAAATGGCGATGTCGTCGCCCCGGCCGACACCTATCCCATAAATAATCTCGACATCGAAATTCGCTTGACGGATCCATCGATCGGCGATGAGTTTTTCCCCCACCTGCTCCTCTGTTCTCCCTGTTCTCCGACGCAACCAACGCGTCGGCGATGATAGTGTGTCGATGCTGTACGTGGCGAGTGTAGCTGTCGTCGCGGTAGCATCCTGTCGGACAAGACAGGTTATAGACACCCTTCGATGCCCGGCAAACACGCCGTTTCTTCAAGCGGATAGAAGACCGAGCCGCCGATCCCATCCGTAATGTTCATATGACCAGCGGAGTCGGTGTTGAAGCCCTCGCCAAGAGGAGGAAGCGAGTTGGCGTCTTGAGGGAGGGGGGGGGGAGGGTCAAAGACGAGTTAAATCGGGCCATCATACCATTGTTTCCGCCGCCAAACACGTATAACATCCGGACCCACCAAAATCCTTCGACCATCTCACTCTCCTCAACTCGAGGACACCGCCTCGCGAAACAAAACTGTCCGGAAAAATACGAGTTCTCGTGTACTGGCAAGCAATAACCACTTGGTAGATGCACCGGGAAGCCATGGAAGTATCACTGAGGGATCGATAGTTCCAGCTTAGTCAAGACAGCAATAATGTTTTAACTATAAATGTCTGAAAACTTGGACAAATTGATTTTCGCAAGTACATGGACAAAACGATCCTGGAACGAAGGTCTGCGCTTATCAAGATATTTAACATAGATCAAAGATTACGTGAAGAAATACAGTACACAATTAAAGATAAAAAGATACTGATCTAGAACACTCTTTATGAATAAGACGTGAGAGTGTCATGATCTAGACAGATATTAAATCCCGCTGGAAGTTTCCGAACAGTATAAACGAGTTCCCGAATCAATAAACTTTTTAATGACATCCCGAACTTTGGGATAAACAACCGAAATCACTTCTGCAGCATAGCGATATTGAAGAAGAACGAAAAAAAAGTGTGTCAGATTGAAATAAAACGCAGCTTATACCACGCAACGCATCCATAATTATAGCCACGATATTAGCGCAATACATGTAATTGTACTATAATCATTATTCCAATTGATATTCCTTCTCTCTTTTTCTTCAAAATTATTCGTACATAACATACAATAATGAAAACAGTAATTTTATTATTGTTATTTATGTTTGTAATAGTAATTTTTATATGTACAGCAAAGAGTATCGCAGAAAATTTCTCTTGCAAAGAGATAAAAAGTTGCGACCATTACAAACGTAAGCAAGTAAATTTTGAAAAATCTTTAGATAAAGAATGTTTGTTCAATATTTACGGTTCTTTGTTAAGATTAACTTTATTATCTAATACAAATACAATCTAATCATTTTAAGTAGAAAATATTATTGATGAGAGTATTCATTGCTTTTATAATTAATAAAACTAAAGTTATCATTACGGATAGAGATAATTGTTAAAGCGATGTTAGGGTTTGACTGTGACACCAGTTATTGTTATGATAAGAACGTATAAAGCGAATATTAAATGAGGAGTATTTGAAAAAATATCAATAAAGAATATCTCAAGCTTGGTGATACATTTATAGAATGACTGAATCTCTTTGCTCTAAGTTTCTTTTTATGCTCCAAAGTATTCATATCTGTTTCGTAAACTAGTCTTTTACTTTACGCTTATGCCTCAATTAGACAAGTAGGACTCGTACCTTTTACATTCTATTACAAAAGAAAGGGATCACATAACTATAATTTTACGATGCGTTCGTTGATTTAAATGCAGATATCAGCATGAAACGATGTATATGCACGAAAAAATGGAGCAGACGCTCTCTCTCAAATCGGTCTGGCATGCACCGCGTGCATTACACATTTATAACAGTTTCAATGAGTGCCGTTGCTAAATGCATACGAAAGAATCCGCGATCGAGCAAACTGTCCAACAACATGAAATCATTCTGCGTTCTTTACACAAAGATAAAAACTATGTCGCGACGTATCACCCCTGTCGTTTGCGTCAGGATATTTCCTCGCGGTACATCCCGTGAAAAAAAATTAATATAA
>NW_011967235.1:924601-938144 GCF_000949405.1 Vollenhovia emeryi | reverse complement strand
GTTAAAACCTAATTAAATTCTATAAATTGGACTTAATAAGGCTCAATAAAGTCATATTACAGTTAATAAATTGTTAATATAAACAAATTAAAAGGTGAAAGACCTTTGCTCTGTTTATAACAGCACATATAAAGTTTTATATGGATTCTTTATTAAATTTTTATAAAGAATTTATAAAACTTTTATTAAATTCCTTATTTGAAACATATTCATTTTTTTTCACGGGATTTCGTTTGGTGGAAATTTGTTATCCATTTTAAATAATGAGTAATACTTCTAACTTTTATAACTCGTTGGGCATTTTATAGAGGGAAAGCCTGTTTGATAATTAATATTAGAATGGGAAGAATGCCTATATTTTTCGATATCTAATTTTCCTTGTTTAGTCATTTGAAATTGCTTCATATTCATTGACTCAGTAATTACTAGCATACAAATTGCGCCATAAGAGATATCCGATTTCTACAAATAAAAATTGCAGACTTTCCGCTTTTCCGTGCCGATTGCTTTCACGCGTGGGTAATTTTTCCTCGCCGCGGTAATGCAAATCTCAAACTTGCTCCTCTCGCGTTTGTTCCTCTTCCACGCTTTCTATTACTTTCTATCGTGTTGAGGATCTTTCGCGTGCGTCCGCTCGCCACCGCCGCCGCAGCCGGACAGATATACCGGCGTTAAATAATTTCCGCGCGGGGACGGAAAGTACTTTAAGCCGGCGCTATCTGCAGGTTGCGCCAACAAAAGAACGAGAGGAATCGTTCGACAAGAAACCGATGAAGGGTTTATCTTAATCCACGGTTCACCGAGCAGACGAGCTCCTCGCCAATACCCCTGGGCCACCCCTTTCATCGTTTATGCCCGCCCTCTCGCACGTAACCGATCACACTTCGCTTGTTTTACTAGATATTTTTTGTTATCTGGACCACTTATAATCGTGGCCGCGTTTGTAACGAGCCGGATAGTACAATTATACCGGAAGCTCCTATTTAATCGCATTGTTTTTATTTGAATCAATCATTTCTTTCTTTCGTCTATTTTCTGCCGCTTTTAATATATTTCTATTGTGTTCGAGATATGTTTATTATACTTGAATGTTTCTCGAATTTGGATACATTATTCTTTGTCGCGATTTACTTAACAGAAACCTCGAGAAACATGTTAGGCAACGAGGGGTAAACCGCTGAGGGCATTGTGGTGTACACAGTACAAATAAAATGTTAATGTTAACATTTTTTACATATCCCTAAGCTAAAATAACATTTATCGCTCGTCTTACTTTTTCACAAATTATAAATGTTAATTAATCAACACTATACTTCACATTTATGTTTGTGTTCTTTCAACCGTGAGTGTGATGTAATAAAAATGACGTAAAAAAAACAGCCAGGATAAGTAAACTGTACGAATGGTTACAAATCAGAATAGTTCAAATAATTTTTAAGAAATGTCGGTATTACATGTTTTGATTGATTTTGTGAAATATGTAGTTGTGTTAAAAGAACTCAAAATAATATTCAATTTTTAAATAACACACGTAAAGCGTCAAGTTATTATGTTAACATAAATATAACACATAAAAGTGTTACGAAAATAATAATATATACGTTTTATGTTAATTTTACATTGAAGTAAGAATCAAGTCTTGGTAACACAAGAAATTGTTAACATTTGAATACACGTTTTTTTTTACTGTGTACCGATTTGCGGCATTACTGGGCATTTTTTGGGGCATTAAGCTTTGCTGGGGCATTGCAAAGATAAAATAAGATAAAGCAATGCCCACTGGGCATTAGTAGGCATTGGTGCACATAATTTTGGCCAGAGGTTTACCCCTCGTTAGGCAATTGAAACGACATTGCAGCCGCGATAACACTAATAGCGGTGTTTCCGAGAGCTCGCGGGGAAAAAGAAACCTGCTTAAATGTTCTGCATCGGACCACTTCCGGAGACCTCCGATTCTGCATCCTGGGTAAAAACACTTAACGAAGTTATTGGACGTCTTCGGGCCGGCCGCAGGATACCGTTAACAAAAACGCGGAACGTCGGCGAGCGACGAAGAAGCGAGCGATGGCGGCTTGAAATAGAACGAGCCGGCCGGTTGGTCGATAGTCTCGCGCGAGATCGGTTGACGTTTTCCTGGAACGTTACCATTTCACACTCGCGGGTGGCAGAGACAAAAATCCAGGAGAGGGAAAGTCTGACGAATCGATTCGAAAGGATGTCATCGTAGTCGAGACTGTGGATGGGCGCAAACACCTGTAACACCGTGTTCGCGGCGTCACGTGCCCGGGTGTTGCCGTGACGAAAGTCCCGATGATCGTGCAAAAACCCCGGCACGGGATAAAAAGCCGATCGGGCTCGCGCTGTTCGGGAGCCTGGGGGTTCCCCGCCGGTGAGCCGCGCCATGAGAAACGTTAAAGCGAGAATTTGTCATTAGATCGTGAGATTTGCGGTTAGATGATGCGCAATCCGATATAGTTCTTGCCTCGGTGATTCTTAGTCAATCGTTTATCGCTTTTCTCGCCGTTGTAGCGTAAATCGATTATAGTTGGCTCGCTATTTTTCGTCCGCGCGAAACGATATTGTTACGCCAAGAGGTAGGGTTTACCAGTGATATTTAATTCTCAGCTTATGCAGGACCGACCGACGACGACTTCATCTCGCCTAAGTGACTCGAAGAGTGTCCCATCCCGCGGTCTGTCGAGCGACCAGGGAACCTCCGTGGTGCACACGTTAAGTACTCCCGGATCGGACAAGCGTGCGCATACTCGATTCTCTTGATACACAGTCAGCATGACTCCGCGATCCGCACCCTCGACCACCGACGGTGTCCCGCTGACTATTTATCTTGTTACATCGAAGTGATCCGATTCTAACAGGAGATCAATGACGGCCGCCGACCACCGCGGCTACCCGGCTTCTTGTTGCGTGCGATTCCTCGCGGAAATGTAACGACGATACAAGAAGCTTTATCGTATCAATTGAAAAGCGCAGCCTCGCTGTCTTGTATTTCCTGCAAGAGAAAGAATATGTTATTTAATTATATAACCTGTCACATGAGATTAAACAAGCCAAGATAAACTACTATACCACAGTGTGACTTAAGGCTTTCTCTTTGTATTCTGATTTGAGGCTGCGGGTTGCAAAGTGGAGATGATTGAATTAAATTTAGTTAATCGCGGAATATGTATAAAATGCATCTCGTTCCTTTCGCTCGACGAGCAATCGAATATAACGCAATCGATAACGCCGATGGCTATGAATCAATAATGCAGGAACGAACTTTCCGTAGCGGCCATATAACGTGCTAGTGGACACTTAAGCGAGGCGACAGAGGCACGTCTCGGGCCATGTGTTACCTAATAATTGCGTTCGGTAGTCGCCCAACAAATATTTATTGCTACTTACCGGTCAGTGAATGTAAACGGGTCGGGCCGCTCTAATGGAGAACACCTAATTTCGCCCACGCGGTCGCGATCAAGCCGCTTCGTGTCTGAGAAAATTAATTCGATTCGTAGGTCCATTCTCTGATAATAACGTCGTCGGAGATATTGTCGTGAGTCATCACTGTGGCCACTCTGAAATATATACGAAAGGTGTATTATGGCAATCACGCGTTATGCAATCAATTTTTGTCATGCTTCGAAAGTTGTTTGCAGTAGGAACGATAATTTTTAACGTAATAAGTTTTCCGTATTAAGTTTCCTCCGTATCTTATTAATATCAGCTGTTTATTCGCGATGCCGTGAGCGAAGCATGACGTGCCGCATTGACTTCAATTATCGACGAGACCACGAGACAATTTCCTTCGGACGCTAATCAACCAATAGCGCCAGGGAAAAGTACACGACGAGTTAGGACAATATGGATAAACGACGACGAAAATGTTAGGGCGGACAGTAGCAAGAACCGGAACGCATGTCAACTCGTCATCGTCGCCGAAATGTCAGTAGGTGTTTGGCCAGGTCGCTAATGTAATATTGTTTGCAGGAGTATCGGATGTAGACAGCGAGTAACTCGGGAAAAATCGTTAAGAAAGCCTCTGAAGCTTACCAGCCAGTGCTGTATTTCTAATCTTTAAAAGGTAAAAATATTATGTAGGACATTCTCACGGAATATACTTTGTGGATAATAGGTACATTTGTACGATATAATTTTACGTTTGATACAATATATATTTTTTTTAACTCAAAACTTTGATAGTAAAACTGAAAAAGATACCAGAGTCGAAATTTTGGCCCTATATGTTGAACCTTTAATTCTATTATATGGTAGGACCTAAGACAGTAAAAGAGGTCGAACTGCAAGTACAAAATTTACTCCTACTTTAAAACTGATAGTGTCGGCACTTTCTACCTTTGCCAATTTAGCATTAAAGTAGGTCCTTTTAAGTAGGAGCTAAAGTAAATTTTTAGAATTAAAGATTCAAGGAAGGTGTAAAATAATATAACGTCATCAAAGTAGGTTATTGCTGATTTATGTAGGTGTATAGATCAGCTAAGTAGGTGTAAATTATCAGTAAAAGTGTATAAATCAAAATAGTACCCAAATTTCGACTCGGGTAATTGGATAAATGTCTATAATGATGAATATAATGATCATTTCAATAATTATCGTGCATGATACTTTGTGGCCGTGTTACTGAACGCCGTAAACTGCAACCTGGCGGAGTCGGGGAATTGCGTTTTCCGCGGACGTTGCCGTATTCCCCCGCTGTGCTCATCGTTCCATTTAACTTACACGGCTACGATATGTTCCGATTAATCGCAGGTTACACCGGCGCGAATTAACTGATCGTTCGCGGTTGGCCCGAGCGCGCAACATCACTCGCGCTGTACCGGCCGACGCAACCGTCTCGCGTCGCATCTCGCGCGCTGGAGGCATCGCGAATCAGGCATAACACGTGGCAATCGTAAATATAATCAACCAAGTGGGGAGCGTGCACCGGGCATAAATTGCTCCTGCATTAACGAGATCCGAACGGGCGTGTGCAACATTCCGTCGAGCATGCGTTTCCCCGATTCCAAAGAAAAGGAGCGACGGCTCGTTAACCGCTATTGAGCATGTGCTTATGTCAAACCTGTTTCTGTACCTGCGCTAATTGCAGGGTTCATTAAACGAGTAACTTTGTCCCGATACTGACAGTAGTCGAGTTACGCCTGCACAGTTGCACTTGAGCCGAAGTGTCAAGCGTACGATTATTCGTATATTACTTCGTCGTCATATATAATAGTTGCCTTTGTTATGGAGAGATGCGTTGTTAAATGATCATTTATTTCACAAAATAAATAATGAAAAACGGATATGATACGTCCGAGATAATGTCCTGTTGTAATTTACAGTTGAGAAATATTTCTTTGCTAAATCTGTTATGATGAAAGAGAGAGAATTATAGACTAGAGTTTTAATACTTTCGTACACGGAAAGACCGGCTAAGGCAAAAAATAACTAAAATAAAAATGTTGCCGTATAAATAGTAGGGGCATCTACATTGTTTTGTGTTGCAACGTTCACTAAGTTTGCTGCACAAAACGCATATCGTTGTCTCTACTACTTATGATACCAATGCGGGTATGACAACCACAGATATAGCTCCAAATATAACTGTTTATTGGGGTTGTGCCAAAACCCTAATTAGACATGTGGTAACTATATCGGTCTCTCCGTGTACTGGGTTGATAATATATACAGTTATACATATATTTATGGAGGCATAGAAGCGTATCAATCGCGAAAGAAAATCGCTTCCTCGCTTCCTAACAAATATGTTGGCTTTAATTACGATACTGACGCGCATGACAGACATTTTACTTCTCTTGACCGTCAGCTATATTGCAGCACGATATATATTTCCGTTTAAGATACTCAGATGATCTTGATAGTCTCGAAAACATGCTTTCGATACGTCTAGCCGCGCTCGCGTTGCGTGTTTCCGCGTGTTGATTCATGCCGTAAAATTATAATTACGCAAATGTCGACGGATGTGATCGAGACGATCGAAATGTCATGCGCTGCACAGGCATCAGAGGCAGACTCGAGTATATTGTTTGGAAAAAGGACCCGCGGCGCGGGTGTTTAAATTTGCTTGTAACAGCGATACTTACCGGGAGCACTTTCGTGACTCGAGCACCTCCGTCGATCGCGTTAAACCCGTGAACTGCAGCATTGATCAACATCGGCGACGGATTCTCGTCACGGCGCGATCACGAGGTCGTTTCTTCTGTTCACCGGCCAGTTAATGGCTCCGTTTCTTTCCTATGCCGATCCGTCATTGACTTCCGAACGTGTCCGCGGCCAACCGTTTCGCGACGCCGTAACTCGTGCCAATCGACGGCAGATTTGCGTGACCGTGACGCAAAATGCACCACGGTGCCTCCCACTTTGTTCGATTTTTGCGGCGCGGCATTTTAATGTCTCCTCGCAGAGCACGGTGATTCAGCCATCGTTTCGTTCTCTGTAATTTATCGTCTCGCCGACCAGTCGCGTCCTTCCACGCCGTCGCTCTCATAGTTCGCACGTGCTGTGGGTAAAACCAAATGCTGCGCGTTAATCCATAAGCCCATTAATTATATTCTATAAAAATAGTCTATTCTAGTGATTTTTTAATATCGATATATTTTTGATAAATATTATATGAAATTATTTTATTCGCGTTTGTTTATTTTTATTTATTTTAAATCATAAATATCTAAAGAATTTTTGCCTTAAAATTTGTTAATATATAAGAAGATTGCGTCTAGGAAAAGAATTATTGTATGAAATTATTTTATTATTTTTATTCATATAATTATATGAAATTATTTTATTCGCGTTGATTTATTTTTATTTATTTTAAATCATAAATATCTAAAGGATTTTTGCCTTAAAATTTGTTAATATATAAGAAGATTACGTCTGGGAAAAGAATTATTGTAGGCATCAAACGATACATTTACTAAATTTATAGCATGATTGTTGTGCATAAAGCAGATAATCAATTATTTACGAAAAAGCGAGTCAAACGTACATAAAAACCGAAATTGCTTCTCGATCGAAGTCATTGACCGTTAAGAATTAAATTACCACGTAATTTATAATTGTGTCTAGCTATTAATTACGATCTTGTAGATTGGGAATCGCTGACTTAGGCGAATCAAATAAATACAAGACAACAGTCACTTTCGAATGACTTTTATCAATCTGTGCTATTTTCAATTTATATGATAGATCTGTTTTGATAGAATTTATAATGACCAGCGTATAACAGCAAAAATAATATGGAAATAACAATTTTATTTAGTTTCATATTATATTATGTTTAAATTTCACATTGAACGAACGTTGTATTAACAATATAGTAAATGTTCTTTTTATAAAAGTTAAACAGGAGAATTTCTGAGTTTAAAGAAGAAATTAAAAATATATTAAAATATTTTTTTAATTGTGTGTTAATATTTTTTTAAAATAAGCGTACAACTAAAATCAGCTTAACAGAAATTAATAAACCTTTCACATTTCCAGTATGTGAATGCATCATGAGCTTATCTTTGATTTAATTACTTCTCACAGACACTTCTGACCGGACACACTTAATATGCGTTAGTCTTTTATCTTTCATTAATTTGTCTAGCAATTATTCAAATGACTGCGTGAATAATTACGCAGCACTCGCTCAGTTTACCATGATAAATGGTCTAGCCGCGATAATTATCTTAGTTTTGATTAACATTTGATTAACCATTGATTATTCAATTACGAAAAAATATTTTGTTACGCTCAATTGAGCCCTCATGCAGGTATAATAAAACAGTCGTTAAGTAATGGCCTGTTGGTATAAAAACAGGTTAATACGTGTCAATATTTAATTATTATATAGAATACACGTGGGTTTGAGCTAATTAACGTGTCTTAATTAAAAATTAAGAAAACGGATATTTTGGAAATAACTGTTTAGCTTTTATATTTAATTGATTACTTAAAACGGTGACAGGTAGATAACTTTTGGACTTTTCAATTATTTGCATTATTTGTGATCTCGAGGTCCACCGAAGAGACACAGTTGTCTTGGAATAATTTCGATATCATAAATAACAATTGTACGGATTTCCGGGTGGACCTCCGTTCTCCACAAGAAACCGCAGAGACTCGGCAGGAAAGATGATTGGCGACCGGGAGGGAGAAACGAGTTTATCCGAGTGGAGCCGCCCGCCCCACAACCCCCCGCTGTCGAACGCGCGATGGGAATAAAATGTGAAACTGTAAATTGTGCGTGGAAAGAATCGGTCCCTGGGCGGTCGTGGCGGTCGACCATGCTTTTCGTGGAGTAGCCGGGGGGGGGGGGGAGGTGGAATGGCGGATGGGGGTGGAAGGACTGGACGGATGGCGGGAAGCAGCACGAGAACGGATCGGTTCTCGCTCGAGCACGGCGAGGATTTAAATGCGCGTTCGGGCGTGCGAGACGGAGGGTGTATCTCTCGTAGATCCGGGGGTTGGAAATTTGTTAGGTTACGTCAGACTATCACTCCCTAGTGAATATGAAAAAAGAATTCCTCACGAAGCTTTCAAGGGTCGACTATGGTTGGAGGTGATGTGTCGGTGTTCTTGCCGACACCCCTTGCCCCCGTAAGAGAGCGGCCGGTTCGTGGGGATCGAGGTGATGGTTGTACGAGGAGAAGCTGGTGGCCGGAGGGTAGGAGGGATGTAACACGGTGCCAGGAATATAAAGCGGGGGATAAAGGAGATGGCGGTCACATATGCGACTCGTAAAAGCTCTTCTGAAAAGCTGCATCCGTTCTGCCACCGTCCTGCCCCCTTTTTCCTCTTTTTTTCACGGCGATTCCGCCGGAGGAAGAACCCGGCCTCCTCCATTCCAACGACGACATGGCTTTCGCGCTTTCAACGTCGCGATTGACCACAAAATTTGGCTCTTATAATTTAACGTGAGGTGGTACGAAAAATATTCATGTATTAAGATGGAATGCTGCAGTCCGTATCGTAAAGTTTGCCTATTCTCATGTCTTACCGACAATGTGTTATATACATATAAAAATATACCATATATTAAATATAGAAATAATCGATAACATTTCACATTTCGAAAAGCGAGAAGTACAATGTTTTTATAGCTTGTGATATCGTATTTTCTTTTTGTGTTAAGAATAATTTTGATCGTCGCCATTTCTAAGATGTTAAGTTAAGAAAAAAGAAAGAGAAAGCAAATTAGCATATTATGCAGCATGTCGCATACCAATAAAACGTGACCACATAGCCACAGGTCAGATCTCTGAGAGCATAGCGACATTGCGTTTCTATGGGAACGGCTTACCCCGGTTATCTCCCGATACCGGCGAATATTAAGAAATGCCGTTCTCGAGCGGCATTTCCGTACATTTGCGGACGGAAAATGAGCCATTCGTTTGCCGATCGGAATGAGGTACTGTCTATGCATGGCACGGACACGCCACCATCCGACCGTCCCATAAATAATCGTCCTCCTCTTTTAGCCTAAACCTCTTTGCTCTCTTTTCGGTCTCAACCCTCCTTTTTCCTTTCATCGCCCTCTCGCTTTCTTCCCCTCCCTGCCTCGATGCGTGCGTATTCGAGGATATTGCACGAGCTTCTCAGGATAAGAAAGATACATACTCAGAATATGGCAATGTAAGAAACATAATGGGACCAATGTATGGGGATGCGTAATTATACAAGACACATTATGAAAGGAATTCGTTATGGAAAAAACTAAAGTTATTTTTTTCATCGTTGCATTTTTCTTTCGTGTAACTCTTATTTTCTATAAACATATACAAACAATTCATACATGCAATCTACAAAATTAACACTTTCACCATTTAATCAAAGAAGAACAAGGAAATTGTTTTAGATGATCGTCAATATACCTTGTTAAAAAATTGATGTATCATCAGCAAGTATAAAAATCTCTTTTTTTGAAACCTCAAAAAAAATTACACATGCTTGCTGTACAAGAAGGAGACGTATATTTTGCAACGTTTACTTCAAGCATCGCTCTCTTTCTCTTGCGCCATTCTTTTAGCTTCCAGACATAAATGGCGAGTTACAAAAAACACCTCGTTTTGAATGCGACTGCTTTTTGCGGTAGTACTGACCAACGCTTCCAGACAATTCTTGGCGGGTTTGTCGATCGTTTAATCGTCCATTTCCACCTGTCAGCCCGAGTCGATGGAAGCACAAAAGCGATCTCTATCCTGAGGAGAAACTCTCGCAAGAAAGCGAGGCAACATTCGGCTAGGAGGGTTGCGGGAATGGGCAGCGAGGGAAGAGGATGTGCGGGCAGGGCAAGAAGAAGTCTGACATTCGAGGAGTCGACAAAGATTATGAAGCGCATACTGCGACGAATAAAAATGGTTTCCGCGGCGGGGGAGAAGCGGAAAACAGAGACATTGTTCGTTACGGGGAGTTCCTGGATGATGCTCCGTGGGAGAACAAGAGAAAGCATAGAGTTGCGCTAACGATAAATGTCCTGCGTTTATCGCATAACGTACAACCCTGCGTAATGGTTTTTCTTAACTTATTTTCATTCTTTTTACGCAGTAAATTAAAATCTTATTATTGTTGATTTTGTTCGAGTACAAAGAAAAGTGCAGGAAAATTAGCGACGACACTTTTTAAAATTCTACTTAAGAATTTTATATTTATTATTTATCCTTTCATTCTTTTTATTTATGTTCTATTAAAATTCTGTTACATACTTTACATAAAAATATGAAAACTGTCAAGATTATTTTCACTCTTTAATCGGAGATCTTCAAGTGACTGTTACGTTATTGTACACCACGTATTTAGCATCAACGCGTAATGCGTCGAGAGCGGTACGAAATTGATTATAATTGCAATCCAGGCTACGCACAGGGAGAATGAATCAGGGTATACGAAAAAAAAAATGTGAAATGCAAATGACATGCAAGATTCACGCAGATTGTGGAAAGCAGATAATGGATCCTCCTTCTGAGCGATGCTCGCCAAGTGGAAAGCTTAAAATAATTAATCGTACTTAACGGTAGTGACTCAACGAGATTTAAGCCAGTAAAACGCGTTCCGCTTCCTACGCGCCAGCGCGTTGGATTACGGCAAAAATAAATAATATTTTTTATGGTGCAGGAAATTGCCATCCCACTATAATAAGTAGGCATCAAAGATGATGATTGTTAATCAAGGAACCAAATTACCAGCGGGAATATCTTGACGATCTTACGCATCCATGTATGATGCTGTAATTGTAGAGTATTCTAATGCGCACTGCATAGTATTCCACAACGTGAATTCGGTATTCATAAGCGCTTGCACTCTCAAAAGAACGGAGAGATTCATATTGCACTTTGATACACATCAGAATGCATATTCTAACCACTGCAACCTGTAGAGCTAATAAATACGTTGAAATGGCTCTAACTGATATTTCCAGCAAAATGAAACTGTGATCGATCCGTGGTCATGGTGGCGCAAAACTGCGATTACGGAGAAGGAAGGGGAAGAGATGCGAGCTTGAATGACGCCAAGACCACGCAGGGTGAGTTTTCTTGCTCGACGGACACCTTTTTCTTGCGCTGATTGTGTGCTACGTGGTCGTCGCGACACAAATAGCGTATGATTGAGTGAACGCCGCGAGGGATTTTCCGGTGTAGGAATGGCGGAGTGAGTTTCGAAGTGTGTGGCGCGACGAGGGGTGGAATAATAGAAGGAACATAGACATTTAGTTGTACCGAGAGGGTAAGGCGCCTCGTGCAGCCTCGCGGGAGCGTTACAGCCCCTAAAACGATGTTGCCGAATAGAGCCGTTCCTTTCTTTTTCACCAAATTTTTGCACGCCAAGTTTTTGCGACCGTCTGATTCTCTCAGCCCAGAATTTCTGTGCTTACGATATAATTAGTAGAATAAAATGAATATTATTTGAAAGCGCAAGGATTATAGATAATTTAAATGGTTAATAATTTGCACACGAAGTTGATGTTAAAAAAATACACAGAGGTTTAATTTTTTTAATACAGATTTGTTCTTATATAGCATGATTACGATTAAAAAATATAATTATAACTATAAAAGCGAAAGACCAAAAAATTGACGTATACTCAAGTTAGTCAAAGATTCCCATGTTTTGAAACCGAACCGAAATTGAATTGTAGGGTATATCGTCATCGAAGCTTTACTCGCTCTTTTCCATTTCGAAGTAAACGAAATCATCGACAGTCGGTGGGGTCGATCAAGTAGACGTAACCCCTGAACTCGTCTCAGCGCTCTCTCTCTCTCTCTCTCTCTCCCCCTCCCCCTCTCTCCTCTTCTTTCGTTCTTTGCCGTCAGTAAAAACGGAAGCGGAGGGCTTGGCGGTTCCTGGTTTATCCGGCGTTTCTGTTCGCGTATCGCAGTATCCTATCGTATCGATATGACTTCCCTGAGGGTCGCTCGAAGTAAAATCATTAGTAATGCCATTGTGTTGCCCTCCATCCTCAACCATTCTCGTTCCCCGGGACAAGCGATGCTCGACATGCCCGCGGCCCTTTTTTGCAAAATTCGAGCGATGAAAGGCAAAAGGGATCGATTGTCCAATCATTTTTAACTTATCTCGTAATTGTAACAGACTATTTTCTATATCGTTATGCACAGAATTAATGAGGTATTAGTTAATGATATAAGTAATAATGTAAAAATATAGTGCGGAGCTTATAAACGCTTAGTTATTATTTGTTACATTAAACTAATTAACTAATAAATATAAATTAACTTGAACGAGAGAACCAAACGTCGACATATTTATCAAATTTTCAAGCAAACTACATAACATAAATGCATAATAATGAAAATAAGCATAAAAGAAATATCGGTGGTGCATTTTTATAGTCGTGAGAATATCAATAATAACATGCTGGAGAAGAGTACATTTATATAAAGAACCAATAATGCCTGTATAATTCCTGTAATTTATTTCGCAAATTGACGAGGAAACTCGTGTGTCATAAAGTAGAATAATATCGCCCAAATGGCCCGACGATATTTTATATCGATCAAAACAGAGCCTTCATCGAGCACTCAGTATTGCACGCATGGCCTAAAACGGTTTCAAGCGGAAATTTTTCACTTTGATTCCAGTATTTATCGGCACTCGTTACGATCACTGTAATCGACATGCAATTAGCCCGAGCAGATTAATACCGCTCGAATACTGGTAATGGGTACTTTGCCGATATGTATGTAGGTGTGCATTTCGCGCACAAATACACAGGCATACCTATTATGAAAGAGCTACAGGGGCTGTCCGTTGTACAACAAGAAGAAGAGAAAAAAAATGAGCCGTATGCATTCGATATTTTAAAAACGTGTTATGTCTAGAGCTGAGAATATATTTTGACTTTAATGTAACACGAATACAGAGCATAAGTAATTCAATTGTGTTCGTTGACACGTGCAATTCTGATCTTGTTGTAATTACTGAGCTAATAAAATTATGCAAGTACAATAAAATTGTAACAAATACTTAAATATCAGTAGACATAAAAAATATGATTCATGAAGTGCAACTGATGTATATTACAGAATAT
>NW_011967235.1:807540-922797 GCF_000949405.1 Vollenhovia emeryi | reverse complement strand
CGTAGCACCCTGTATACGTAAGATCTGGCTTTTATATTTAATTGTTTTTTTATTGAGTTTATTGTGCCAACGTTTACAAGTTTAAAAGACATGACTTTCGCATCTTTGACGAAGAGTTGTTATCATCAGATCTCAATGCATGTCTAAGAGACTTCATAGAGATATCTTTAAGGCCCTTTTTAGACGTGCATGTCTAAAAGGTGACTTAATGCCGTTTTGAAGATGTCTTTTAGACATGAATGCTATCTGGGATTTTACATCGCACACTCGACATTTTGCACGCGAGTCGTCGCACGGGCTCGGAACAATTGGAAATTCGTATAAATGATACTGTTGCAATTGGTAATCCGGCGCGTATTCTAGACGTGCTATAGGACATCCTACAGCACGGCGTCTCCATTTGAGACGACGAGAAGATACGACGTCCACACACATTCGATATTTCGCGAGATATAATATAGATACACGTGCGCGATATTCCGCCCGTATACGTACGACGTATCGATACGGAACGGTAGTGGATAGGTAGAAAGGTACGGGGGAATATGATGTGCTCCTATCCAGATATGTGAACGACGCAGATATAATACAGGTACGTACCTATATACGGGATGCCCGAGTCCGGGGATTCTCTGCCGCGGACGTCTGCTTCACGATAAGATACGGCGCGCAGCTCCGGCCGAGATCTCTCGGTTTTGCAGAAAATTCGCGGACCCCCTTTATCGGGTTTCCTGATAGCGTTCCTTTTTTCCTTACGGGCGGTGGCGCGAGGCGGGACGAATCGGGGGGCGGAAAAAAGGAAGTTGAAGTCCACGCCGGAGTGGATATCGACATTTGGTTCCGTATAAACGGCTCGAATCAGATTAGAAGCCCGATCGCTGGATGCCAGCAGCGACTTCGATATAATCAAAACGAATTTTCGACGATTCTCTTGATAGTTACGATGTAATAACTGTCGCTGGCATAAGTTGTCTCGAGCACATCAGAACTTATAAGGCTGATGTTGAGAAAAAATTGTGGAAATATTGGAAGACTGTCGACGACGACAGACAGGGAATATTGTTCACGTGGACACAGGATTAGTTATAATAATATTAATTTTACTATAAATTTTATAAAAGCTTCCTTTACGTTTTTTTATTATTAACCGAGTTGCGAAAGTTAATTGTGATCTAATCGGACTGCGAGGAGTGATCGATTCTTTTTTAACGTACGACAAAGCGAATCGTCAGCTTTACCTATGAGGTGTGCTATGGCAAGGATTGGCGGAATTTGAACGTCTTGCCGGAAAGATTTCGGATTAGATACCGCTTGCATCCTGCGGCGCGTCCCCTTGGACAACGGACGTTGAACAAAACAGCAATCAATAAAGACGAAGTTAGTATCCGTACGGCGGATTCCTTCAATCAAATTAGGAACATCAAAGTACCCAGCAAGGCGAAGGAAAAGGACGAAAGGACGAAAAGGTGGACGAGAGAGCTTGTGCAGGGTGGAGGTCGACATTCCTCGAAGGGTGGCTGCCAGGAATTAGCCTCTATCTCCAGAATCCGAACCCCCGAGACAAAGAGCCATCCTCCGTCTCCGCTTCTTCCTAACCCCTGGCTCTCTTCGTCATCTTCCTCAGCTCGTGTAGCCGAGCATCCTTGTGCTTCCTGATATCAGCTCGCTTAAGGAATCGTCTTGGGCGTGGTCATCGAATCGAGTTCTAATAATTTATCACCGAGATGCTAAACCATCCCATGAGATAAAACGTTACCAACAATCTGCAAACTTGACCATTCGCGAGAAAAGAAAATATTTATACGATCGGTTTTTGCACAGACGAAAACTATATTATACGTCTCTAGAAATTATCTCAACGTTTACCGTTTTCATATTCGTGCGTGTACGAGTCATGATAGATATAAGATACAACATTTGCATCAGAGAGCATTTAAGGAAATTGAAAAGCATCTTTAATGACGATCGACGCAGGAAATCTTCGCACGTCATAATTTTCGCGTGATACGTTCCTCGCAAAAAACGCACGCACGATATTATCTCGCAATTACGCGGCGCGCAACAATCAGGATGAAAAACTCTCGGTCTGTTTGATGTCTCAGCACGCATGGTGCGTGGCCGGTGATGAGCCGCGAGTCATGCGCACGTAAAATTCTGGCGAATCGCCGTTTTCCGCGCGGTATGTGGCGCGTGTCGTTATTATACATTTATTTATTATAAATGCCGCGATTTCCCGCACGCCGCAGGCGAATGAAAATTGCTCTGCAGGAATAACCGACAAACGTTATCTAGAATGAAGTTTATGATGCTTCGGTTATGAGGTCACACGTAGTAAAAGTAGATTAATAACAGTAATAAGTAGAGTAACAATTGCGGCAGCAACCATAATAGTGGTAATAGGAACAGCCAGTGGCACTGGAAGTAACATCAGTTATGATTAATACGTCAGAAACATCATACGATATCACGCGGATCTTTAGACGTTGCGTAAAGATAACGGAAACAAAAGGAAATGTTGATTCAATTTATTCGACGATGGATACGTAAGGCAATTATAAAATTACACGCTTTTCAAGCGACATTGAAAGATAGAAGTTACGTTGATCGTAATTGAATAGCACAGCGGTATTTAAACGCGACGTAATAACGGTGATAAAATGAACAAGCAATTTTCTGATATCTCTTAGATAACGCGAAATGAAACATCTCGAAAATCCCTCGTTCGAATAAACGCGAACGCTTCGAAAGGGAGGTCTTAACTCGCAGGCGGGCAAATCTCCCTCGATCGCCGTTCTCTCGCGCCCAACGAACGGCAGCAGTCTTCTCGAGCACATCGCCATCGTAGAAGCTCTCGATCGCACGATCGGAAGTTCCAAAAATCGTGTAAACGACCGCTCCTCGCTACGAACTCGGGTGGAATGTCGTTGCGCCGGGGGTGAAAAGATTTGACGCGTAGACAATGGCCGTTGCATCTTCGAGCGATACGACGAGTGGAGGGGGTCCTGGTAGTTGCAAAGAGAGAGACGGGGTGACGGCAGGCAAGGGAGGGAAAGGGAGCTTGCGCAAGCGCCCCCAGGAAAGTGGCGGCATAAGCGGTCGCACGGGAGAAACCACCCCGGCGGTGGTGCGGCTGGTGAGCTCGAGACGAACGTCTAAGAGAAAGAAAGAAGGAGAGAGGCAGAGGGAGGCAGCGAAAGACGGGGGCGAGTAGGGGGATGTAAATGCCCCCGTGATGTATCGGATCGATGCGGCAGCATCCAGACACCCCCCCCCCCCGCCTTACTACGCGACCTAAAAACGTTCTCCGAGGCAGGAATGAGTTACGGCTATCCTTTTCCTTTCATCGTAATTTCGTGCCGGCCAACTAGTCTCATTCGGCTATGAAAAATTGGAGATCCTCGCCACGAGTCATCACAGATTGTACGATCGAATCAAACCAATTTTTCTGAATTTCAATCTGAATGAAGAATTTTAAAAATTGAAAGAAGAAGAGTCAATCTTTCGATTTGTACAAGATTTACAAAAATTATGTTAACGGTGAGAAAAATGTGTATAAATTTTATACTAATGACTGCGTAATTCTACGTAGAGATTTAACTTGCGAATCCATCCATGTACTAAATCGAATTTATCTCTTCTGTATACTGAGGATGGTCCAATAATAAGGACCGAAACGTACATATGCTTTTATAATTAAAATTATTTTATTGGACACTACAACCTCGTTCAGGCTCTGAGCCCCTCTTTTATTACTTGATTTCATCATACGAGCCATTGTTATTTATTATATAAATTTTATATTAAATCTACTACAATTATTTTCGGTCTCTCGTTAAAAATTATCAAGCGTACATCCTAAGACGAGCGGCTCAGTGCCGCGCACGAGACTTGTAATAACCGCGTTTAAGCCCGCGATGATACTGCCGAGTATCGTTAGAGAAAGTTGTCGTCGCAGTTTCGAGATTTCCTCGTTTGCCGAACTTTTTTGTACCGAATCTCGACAACCGCCGGTCCCATCTCGCCGCGCCGGCAGTACATAGCTGGGGCCACATACACGCGGTACAGCCTGAACCGTACGTCTCGAGGCAAGTTTACGGATAGATACATTTTCTGCGAGCCAGAAGCGCGGCGGCAAGCGAAGTTACTCGGAATTGCGGGCGAGGCGACGATGTTCGTGCTTTTACTTGCCGACAACTTTTCTGCGACCGGAGGGACGGTTCTTTCGCGCAAAAGCCCCCGGAACACCATCGACGGGAACCGACGTATGCTATTAATGAACATGTGTGAACCACCATCTTGTGCGCTGTGCAGTTTTCACGGCACTTCCTGGATGACTTTTAGGTTTACGATTTGCTCCTTAGCTTACAGCATGCCGCTGTTGTCGTAGATCTTTGAGAAACTATTATGTTCTAAGAGGGAGCTTTCCATATTGCCATATCTTATTGTTAGACTATATTGGAATTAAATTTATTGTCTGCAAACACTTCATGAGGCATCAACGGGTAAACATCTTTTTATTTTATTATCTCGGAGAACACAGTTATTATAATAAGTTATAATATATTTAAGATTGAAGAATTTATAGCTAAAACAAGGTGTTATATGAGAAACTGTACTGCGATCAAATGCGGCGTTAGAGAAATCTCACGAAACACGATTTTACTTGTGAAATACACGGCAGCGTTATTCAGTCCGCACGAGCTTTCACGCCGTGGACTTTATTGGGGTCGATTATTCGTTTCATCGCACGTCATCAACGCGGAATTAAAAGGTACAATCGTGCCACACGTACGCGTCATGTTTCGCTGGGGAAAACGCCGCAGGCATCGAGCCGCCGATCGCGCGTGCACTTTCCGATTTTTGCGCGTACACAGATCTGCATTTATTGATAACGTTGACGTTGAGCGCAATAAAGCAGCGGTAATTGCTGAGTTAACTTATGGCTGCGTCTGCTCATTAGCACCCGGCGATGCGGCTACTTTAATTAGCAAAGCCGAAGGTGCCCCGCCGCGCGCACGCTCCGTATAAAAGTCGGTCTTAATGGATGACCGCGATAGCGTTTAGCAGATGCATTTTCATACGGCCGCCGGCAATGACGTACTCACATCCGGATGTGCACCAGCAACGGAGTGGAAGATGCGTACGGTACACTTGAAGGAAAAGGCGATTTTATCGAACCCTGAAACACACATTACGTAGACCGTTTGTTCTCTGATAATTAGGGGAAAATCCGAGCTTATCGGATACAGTAGCGTAAAATGGAAAATAATTACTGTGGTAAATATTAAAGACCGTTTAAATACGCCATTCGTTGCGTTTACTATACTGCTGCACCGTCATCGTACGCGTGTATTACGTAGAAATGCAGCATAAGGATTAAATACCGTGTCTTTTAAATTGGATCAAATGTTAGCAGTACGTTTTATAATACAACAAATCTGGAAACGGTATTTTTAAATTTATTCAAGTACTATCCTTCTCAAAATTGTGAATTAAATTGCCGCTTATAAGTTAAATGCTTTTTAAAAGCTTATTTAATATTTTAACAGAATAATAAGACTCATTATTTGGGCTAGTAAATTTTTATTGTAATCTATGCTTGTATTGTTTAATACATACTATGTGTTTAAGGCAATAAATAGAATAGAAATATGAAATAATTAAAATTTTATATTATAGGTATATTTATTATTATATTTAGGTAGAGATGTTACATATACATAGGTATATGTATATAATATCTTTTTACAACTAAATTTTCAACACGGTCCTTTTAAGATATAAATCACTTAAAGTTTAAACGCCTTTTAAGTGCCAGGTCGTAAAAAGGCGTTTAAACTTTAATTGAATATCTTTTTACTTATAACACATCGTAATTTTATGGATTTATAGTTTTCTCGTCGATGATAGATTAGTGATCACTTATGTAAATTGTGAGTAGAGGTTGAGCATTCTCTAGCGGAAAATTAAAGAGGCGCGAGTGCAGATAAGGAGGGGTTTCTGCATAATATGCGACGAACGAGAAAGAAAAGTGAAGTGAACTCATACTAACGCACATGTAATAATATGCATTCGCTGCTAATGCATTTTTTATGCAGATGTAACCGACACTCACTCGTGCTCGAAGAAAATGTAACTTGATGGCGATAAGGGCATACCGTAATAAGCAAACGGCGAAAAATAGTATTGCATGGTAGTAGAAATGTCTGTTCATGATTATTTATGGTTAGGCAAGATGTAAGCCACCGCCGGTGCAAGTGATAATTTCGTCGAAATCTTCGTTGCCTTATCGATGTGTGATCGAACCGCGATCTCTCATTCGGCACGAAACGCGTTATGTAGGAACGGCGCACAATTGTGGAAAATTAAAGGGAAATGCGGTAGATAGACGATCTCGATCGTGCCCGCGCTAAATATAGAAGCAGACGAAAGATATTTAATTAACGTGTATGCAACATTCTTCGCGGCGGTGCAAAAAAATTTGCGTGCTTTCGCGAAGCAACGCCCCATGAGATTCCCCGCGTTTCCTTGCCGATGGCTGACGATGGCGTATCTGATAAATTCTCTTTACCTCGAGATAGGATCTCAAAGGAAGGGAGAATTGATAAGTTCTCATTAAACGCGAATATTCAAATCTTCAGCGCGAGAGTTCGTCCGCTGCAGGTGACACATGTCTTCTCTCAGCAATTTAGGGACGATCTTATCGAACGGCTCTTAATTGCAATATGTTCATTTAATAGTAGATTAAATGTAAAGAGGTTTCTCTGAAAAAAACAACATTTTTATTACGTTATCCAGATTTAATTGAAATATTTAACTAAATTATTAGTTTTTCCTTCATTTTCCACGTGGGTATATATTTTGTCAGATAAAATGAAGGAACGAAAATAGATATGCCTATATATGCAACTGATAAGGACTTGTGAATATATTCGAGAATCTTTAGTGGCCAAAACCAACCCTGTTTCGCTCACGCGATCTTTCAGTTAGCATTGGCACCCCCGGTGTTCGCGGAGATTGGCAGAGCATCTACTGCAAACACGCAAAGTAAACTTGTGAAAGCAAACTGAGAAATATATAGTAGTTAAATTTTCATGCGACTACAAAGTATGTAATAACATATATTAATGATATTAGGTAACTAAAGAAAATTACACTTAATATACATTGCGTCATGTTTTCGTAGATATTTATATTATAATATATTTTTGGTTAAAAGTAGAATTTATTCTGAAAATTTCCTTAGCGATTTCTCCTTCTTAAAGCGTTCAGATAAACGTTTTCGTATGAGGGAAGCGCACGTTATCGTTTCAATGCAAACCATCTAACGAACCATTGATTCATTCTGCTCCCACAGCATTCATCCTAAACGGATTTGGCTTCATTAACCACCCGTGGACCCACCCCTATTGCAACCCCCACAATTTTCTCCGACGTAGCGAGCACGACGTCCTCTCGCATCGTAGCTATGGCAACAATACCAAAGGCAACCGGAATTAGGACTGACGCGAGGAAACGTCGCGCTTTTCAAAGCATGATTTTGCCCAATCGATAAAATAATAATTTTTACTTCGCAATTGGGTAATTTTTGACAAATAAGCAATACAAAGATATAGGCCAGCGTACTACTAATAATACTTATTACGAAGCATAATTTAATTCAATATTTTTATATTTTAAAGTGCAAGTCAAAGGCTTGACGCACTGATTGGTATGTAAGGAGTACCTAGTGAATCACGCCTCATTCGGAACATCAACCAATCGAGTTTCACGAAAGGGACTCCCTTTATAATTTAAATTACAAAAGGGAAGGGTGCGATTCACCCTTCGAAAGGGTCGCGCGTGCACATGCGCGAGAAGATATGTAAAATTAGAGGGTTACCGTTGGCCAATGAGCTCGCTTCAGAACGTAAAGGGTTGTGTATGTTGGATGCGCAGAATCTGTGTAGAGTAAATTTTCAAATAATCACTAAAAAGTTTCTGTAATGATTTGTATAATGATGTCATATTAATTTACTCTCTCTTTATACGAGCCATTCTTTTATCATCCTCAAGTAATTCTGCAAAATTGCATTAAAAGAAATACAATAAGTAAAATCGACTGAATATACAAAATTATCAAATTTTTACAGATTAAAAACACTGTACTGCAATTGACTAATATAATAATTATATTGGCACATACATTTATGACAAAAACGATTGATGCGAAGTAGTTACATATCAGTTATTGACTTGTGAAACTTGCTCAAGCTTAATCGCACGCGCATCACGTAAACAGACGCGTCAGCCAACCAAGAAGCCGGAGATCGCTTTTTTAATTCCTATCGAGGTAGGGCGAGGATCGCGACCCTTCCGCAAAGGGTTGCATACGCACATGCGCGGCGCGCATGCAAAACTGGTAGGACGGGATGAGGCAGCCAATGACGTAGCTTTAAAGTTAATTCCAGTCCGTCCCTCGTCGACCATCGCAACCACTCTGGAATAAGGCCGATCCAGAAGGCTCACCCTTATCGGGAGGGAGCAGGCAGTGGGACTTAAAAAATGATCCATCGCTACCACCAATCACGCGGCGGGTGGTAGCGAGTCCCTCTCTGATTGAGACGAGCTTGCAGCGCGTCTGGAAAACGATCTACCCGGTGCGGAACCGCGGGGAGAGAAAAGTGTTAGCCATAAAGCACGACCATATATCAGCCCGAGAAATATTATCGTGCGCACAGTCGATGCTCTATGCGTTTGCGAAAAAAAGAATCTTCGTCCACAGTTCACTCGTCCGCCCTTCGTGCAATATGTTGAGATAATTTTGAATACATTTTTTAGGATACATATTTTTTTTTGAGCGGCGTTGACGATTGATAAATTGATGAGAATATCATTTTAAATAAGATGAAAGTTTACTTGTATAAATTATAAAATTATATCATATAATTGTATAAAATTAAATTGAAAATTCAGTTTATGGTGTTTAATATACTTATATCTAGATAGATTGGTCGAGTGAATGCGAGAACATAAACAATGTGGTTTTCTCGTACAAGATTTGCTGAAGCAGCTGATAAGTCGTGGTCTCTAAAACGAAAGGGTCTAAGGACGAAAATCGAAACATTCTTTTACCTAGGGAGCTTAAAAGCTCTGTTCTAAAGTAAGGTGCAGGTCTCCCTCATAAAATTCTCTTTGATTAAGAATAACCTGATTAAAGCGGATATATTTCAGAATATAAATTTTAACTAGTATATCTTCTTCGCGCTCTTTATAATCATATTAATGAGATAAAAATAAAATATTGCAAAAATTGCGCATGAAAAGCACAAGATACGTGAAACGTTTTTAAATAACACATTTTTATTAATAGAGAAGGAAGAAGTTTTGCAATAATGGTTAGAAAATGAGAAGACGTTCCTATAAAAAGGGGATATTACATATCGATAAGATAAGAAATTCCCATTTTCAGATGTGTATATTTGTTAGAACTAAAAACGTCATTAACGTCTACGACGACGGACAGGACGCAAAGGCCCGCGCGATGCCAAGCGGAAGGCAAAGCGAGCAGCAAAATAAAAGCTAGTGCGGAGCCGGCTGGCGTTATAGACATGCTCGCGCCTCCGTCCCCTCGCCGCCCCCGCGTTTACTCGCTGCGGGGTAGTTGGCGTCCATTCCTTCTTTCTTTTAATCTTACTTTTCCCGCAAACGGGCAGCCAGGCGTTAATTCAACGGCATTGATTGCCACACGGCAATCCCCCACCGATTCTGTGCGAACGGCCGAGAAAGAGAGAGAGGAAAAGGAGAATGAGAGGGTGAAATCACCCCTCCGCTCCTTGCTCTTCCAGCACTGTGCCTGGTAAGGAACGACGTTTCGCCTCCCTTCTCCGCGTCTTCTTCGATCCCCCGCAGCACTCGTTTCCTCAGCTACATTCTCTTACTCGGCTACCCAGCTACTCTTTCGAGTCACGATGGGAATGCTTATTTCCAGGCCCCGATCACGGATCTTACAAGGGGATTCGGCGGCAGTGCCGAATTTGTGTCTCTAACGCATCGATATATTTTATCTGTTCAAGCAAGCATATTTTCTACTTGTACTTTCTCTGTATCAACCGTTCCAGCTCTCTTTGGATAAACGATATCTTTTACAAACTGTTGACATTGATGTAAAAATAAAAATATGTTCGTCGAGCTATAATACGAAGGACAGACACTAAAATGTAGAAAATGAGCGAGGTATAGACGCGGTCTACCAGGTGGTTTTAATATCACGCGTAATAAGGAGGTGAGCGGCAACTTTATGACGATGGGCGAGCCTGGCGCTCTCGTTCGATGCAAACGATCGAGATAAATGGTCCAAAGGGTGTGGACTCGAGATGGACGAGAGTGTCCCTGGGGTTGCCGGCAGGAACATCGGGGGAAGACACAAAGAGGGAGAAGAGACGACGGGAGATGGTAGGGGTCGAGTGCCCGGGGTCAATCTATAATAAAGCTGGCGTTATCTCGACCGGCTAGCGTGAACGAAGGCTAGAGGCTCGTAAAAAAAAAGGGAGAACGCTGCTTAAGAACGGATTACGGGAATGAAATCGGAGAACCGATGTTCGCAGCCGGAATATCCTGCAGCGTCAACTTTGAGGGATGCCTGTGTCGCGATTAAAAGTAACGGCAAAGCGTATTGCTAAACGAAGGGAAAATGGAAATACGAGACACCCCATTGTACATTTGATACGTAAAGTTGTGCATTTAATCTTATGGGGACGTATTTTGTTGCAACATAAGTTCTTTAATCATTACTTTTACTACCTAAATGTACGTATCCTCGATCCACCAAAGGCTGCTTCAATTCGTTATGTAAGTCGTAGCGTAACTAAGTGGCTTTTACGCAGAAACACAGTAACGAACGATTCCTGTATGACTTTTCCGTCGGACTTGCCATAGTCATCGTTATTCCGAACGATTAAGTGCAGTTGTTAGTAATAGGTAATCCAGTACAATCGTCGTACGTTGAAGATACCGAGGGGAAAGATTGGGAAAGTCTCAATAAACCGCAAAATGCACGCGCGTAACAGTCGCTAAATACGTCAAGTTTCTTTTCGCAGGACACTCCCAGATTCCAATCTCACGCAGTAAAGTACTCGAAGGTAATTTCGGCAGTTATGAATCAATAATGGTACGCAGCGCGCATATTTAATCGTTGCAGAAAAACGGAAATTACGTATTCATTTTTCGTACGGTGCGCTACAACCCTTCGTATAGGGAAACCTGCTCGGATATATCAGATCCATGTTACGCGGAAGAATCACCTGTCTGCCTACCTGTTACTCGAGCTAACGCGCGTGAAACTCATTATAATGCATAAGGGGCGCACCGACTAACCCTTTATGCTAATGCCGCCGAGGTAGATGTTACACCGGGGTGATTTTTATCGCGCATTTTAAGGCTCATTTACTTAATGAGCCGCACAATATGCGCGTTTAAGGTACCATTTGCGCTTGAAAATGACCGCTGTAATATTGTGACACGCGATGACAATTCTCCCATTAGTTACTCTATCGCCATTATACACTAATTTCGCGCATTTACACGTAATATTATATTATATTAACATACAATGCGTAATATCGCATTAATATCGTGTAACTAGCGTATATTTTATGTATTCTATCATAATATATAACGTTTCTAAGTTATATATATTTTTTTAACGCTCTTGTGAATTTACAAAAACATGAAATTTTCACAGCTGATATTCTACATAAATGTATGCCTCGGATAAAATAACGTTTTTATGTCGCATAATAAATTTAATGGCAAAAACTTCACTTCGAGTTCGAGAAACGAACCGACGAACGTGAAATTTTCTTTCGTGATATTCGGTCGTAATTTCAGTTATTACAGTTATACTTCGGCACATACCGTCCTATGCTTCTTGCGGAATCCATAATAACCGACCCCCGCAGCAAACAATAGAAAAATTATGTTCACGAGAGTTCCGCAGGAGTTTTGCAATCTTTCCCTGTAGTTTCATCTCGAAGCGCGTCGAGAGCCCGCCGTTTATTCGAGACACATGACGAGCGGTTGCGCGAGTATATTGGTAAGGTGTATACATACGTGTATCTGTGTATCTATAACTAGCTGTGTGTGCACAGGACTGTAAAAATATATCCTCAAACTTACGCCCGGTAACTTTCTCGATTTAGAAATGATTTGCGAGCATTGAGAAGAAGTAGCAATTTCTTCGTTCCGGAAGCAAGATACCCGCGTTCGTTGCTCGCTTATTAGCTTTTGATCCATCGACGTTTTTGCATTTTATCGATAATTTCTTGGATGAGCGCGAAACATTTTAGTTATCACTTTTCTTCAATACAAGCTTCGTTAATCTAGCGAACAATGCTCGCGATTATCAAATACAGCGACGTCCCATAAATCATAACACTTCTGCAACTTGGTGGTTCAGAGGATCAGTCTGTTTCTCCGTATTTTTAATTGCAACTATTCTGATGTATAGAGATAGCTTGATAGGAAAAGATCCCATGAAATCAGGACGGTTTAAAACTGCGTTTGATCAAGGAAACAGGACACACGAGGAATTTTCTATTGCTTAATAATACGACGCTTTTAGGTCTATCTCCTGGGCACAGATGTACACAGGCCCTCGTCGATGGCGCAGCTCCGTCATAAAGAGTGCCCACACCCCTGTAGTAACCGGAGTTCCTGTGATCTCGCGCTCTCGGGGAGGTTTCTTTTAATTAAACTGCTCCCACCTTTCCGCCTAGTTATCCCGCCTTTTCCGGCAAAAACGGGATTCTCGAGAGACATAACAACCGGCAGGAACGCGTTATCAGTGCTCACCAGCGATCCGAGCACTTCCCCCAGCCAGTTTTCATCCCTTCTAACGCAGATCCGACTCTGGCTTTGTTAAAACTCACTCCCGGCCCGTTAACGATGACACATCCCGTCGTCAGGATGTAATAACGTAATATCGTAATGCGTTCGAAAATAGCAGAGAATGAAAGAGGATTAAGAGCTTTAGGAATTGTAATTTTTTTGTAAAGTTCAGAGGTTCGATCGATCGTGACCATCTATGTTTTAGCAATACGTTCCAAATACTTTTGTAATCGGAATCACACACGTATGTTGCAGTTTGTAAAAATCTTTACTTGTTTCTAAGAACGTAATATTTTGACGATGGTCGGATTGCATACTTAATTTAGCTCATCGATCCACTCTCATCTGCTACGCGAAGACATAAGCGAGACTGTGACTCACGTTTCTCGGCGGAAATAAAAAGGATCAAACGCGACGGTATAGATGAGGACAAAGTTACGAAGCTGGGTGTCATGCTGCACGCTCATAATCCCGAGCAATGTTTCGCCGCACCTTCGTACCTTTGCTCTCGCTTTTTTCTCTCGCTCTCCTAAGCGAAATTACTTATAATATCTGTCAGCGGACAGACACGGCCGATGGCGCCGTTACCATCGTGCTGCAGCAATCCCTTGGAGAAATGCCCTCTTTATTATCTATCAGAAGCAATCTACCGAACACTTTCCTCTTTGCTCCTTTTTTTCCTTTTCGTTTTCCGTTTGTCGTTTTCTCCGTCTTCTCCCCCGTTTCGCCTCGGGCTTAAAATCCGAGGCTAATTCCAGAGCAAACGTTGCTTACGTTCGTTACAATTCGTCGAAACTATGGCTATGGCTGCTAAACGATTTCCTCAAAGATAGCTTTCTGTACGTGCAGTGATTGATTTGGTATCTCTTCTACGTCGAGATAAATACTACAGCTCATGTTACACATAACAGAATTGCAATGTTTCTAATTGTACATTAAAAAACAGAATCGCACGTAAATATATTTTATATAATATTATCATGTAATGCATTATAATAATATTCTATTATATGTTTCGTCAAATATTTGTTCTATTTAATAATTTATCTTTCAATTAGCAAGTGTGGGGTTTGGGGTATATCTGTGCATTAACGTTGCAAATGTAATTTAGCACCGCGTCGCCGTGCAGTGTTAAGATAGTTTCGCGATGAATATGTAAAGATCGTGGCATTAAGTGCGATTGATTCGAACTGCGGCAAATCTTGCCGCGCTATAATACGACCGATCAACAAAGAAATCGGACCATATCGGATTGCTCGGCGTGTGGCTCGGAGTTGACGGCTTTTCAGGTTCACTAGGAATGCCTTGAACGTCCCGGCGTATAAACCGGCCGGCTAATTTAGACCGACTGTCCCGTGAAATTACCGGGGCTCGCGAGTAATGAGAGGGTGAATGGTGAGGGATAGGCCAACCCTTGGACAGTGGCCGGCTAATCACGGCCGCTCGTTAGCGAATTGAATGCGCCGCCAGTCGTATCGGCGGGTAGAAAGTCAAAGAGAGTTCTTTTCTGCTTTAAAAGGAACCTCGGCCATTGCCGTGGTCGTCTCTCAAAACTCGGCACGTTCGCAATCGCCATCGCGATAGCGAATCTCCCAGGAAACAGTTTGAAACAATCTTATTTCACGGGATCCTCCATTGACATCTGTAGTGTAACAACAATGACGACACGTCTTATTATATCGCCGCGAATAATTTACATATGCAATTTTTGAATGGCATTTCGGCATATACAATCAATAGAAAAATTAATGAATATGCGAGTTAATGAATATTTTGTTTAAAAGTTTGAACTTTTTGTAATTGAGATTAAATATAAAGATATAGAATAATTATCACATTATCCGCAAAATGACAAGAGGCATATTTAAATAGTTATGTTTCCTCTCGCTTAATGGCATATTGTTTCTCGCTAATCGAAAATTTGAGCAAGCCCGACGGTAAATACCGTAGGATTTACAGAGGAATTGTACAATGCATCGATTGTCGCTAACTTAATGGACACCCTATATTTGCTCATTAACGAACCCTCTGTCGCGAATCCGGAGCGCTTCCACCAACACGAAGGCAACGCTGACAGACGAGAAGGATGCTGGGAAGAATAAGGAGAAGATGGTGAATCCAGACGGTAGATGGAGATGGGAAGTAGAAAAGGAAGAAGGAGAAAGACGGGTCCCTCGTTACAACTTCTGCGAGGAGAGAAGCAATACGTCCAGCTTTCTAGCGACACAAATTACGTTTTCGAAACTAGCAAGCAGTCGTAAAATGTCGCTCGCGGCGTTTTAAATCGCTTCAATAAGAAAACGAGCTGCGGCTAATTAATCCGCGCGGATATTAACGAATTTTAAATCTTTCTCTACAATCGGCGCGATCAATTGATATAATTAAATCTGCCACATTCAAAACTCTCTTCGTCTATCTACCGCTAATTTCTCGGGGATAGTAAATGTACTTGTATTATCGTTATCGGTCGACAACAAAATTAAACTCTAGATTTCCGGCTGCCGCAGTAAGTTTCTTCGGCGATCTTGTAGACAAGTTTTCGACACCGCAAACATCATTCTTCTTGCTACTGTGATCACGACGAATCAGACGGCGGTGCTATTACAAAGAGGAAAAGAAAAATCGGATTCGATTTCTTATCAATAAAATCCTCTGTCGGTTTTGCTGCCCATCCCACTCCTTCTTCTCCGTTTCTTCTTCTTATCGCTTGTTTCATGAATATTTATTATATCTTATGTAGAGCATTTCAAATGAAATGTAAGGAAGAGCGCGGGTGCAGAAATCACATGCGAACGAACGCATTCACCTTCGGTTTGGTCTTTCGTTGACCTTATTTCTTATCCTACAAGTTTTTTCCCCCACGGTTGCCGTAGTTCCCCTTCGACAGTGGGGAAGTTCGGTATTTAATTAACAAGGAATTAATCAATGGCGCTGCTCGTATTTCGTAAAGTGATAATTGAGAGGAAGAAAGGGCAGGAGAAAAGATTGTAAATTCTTTGAAGAACTTGCCACATTATTGCAGTTCATATAAATACATATTTAATTTAAATGTTAAAAATTATATGTAAATTGATTCCATCCTTAACATCTCATTCTTTGTCTGCAAAAAAGCAGACATGAGCTGTTAGAAAAGATAAGAAAGGAAAACTCGTACGAAACTCGATCTCGTTGCGACAGTTTGGAATTGATACAAAAGAGTTTCTAGCCAGCTCCTCCTCGCGCTTTTCTCGTTTTCCGCGTGGGGTGAAACAGTAACGTTTAAAGCGCTAGGCAGCCGCCGCCTCCTCCGCTGGGAGGGTGGATGAGGACCTCGCCAAATATTTGGTTAGTCTTTGATGGGCTTCGAGAAAGGACAAGGAAGACACCAGCAGCGCGCGCGCGAGAGGAGGATCCGTGCAGAAGAAACGAAAAGGTAAGGAATGGAAAAGAGAGGAAGAAGATCCGAAAAGAGGGATGAGGGAAGAGGATAGAGGAGATGGAGGCGCGTGCTAAGGTCCACGAACGGAGCGGCGGATGAGCCGTAAGAGCCGGAGAATGCCGGGCATTTTTATTGGTTCCAGCTTTGGCTCTCCTTGAAACTCGGGAAGCCGATCAGCCGGACAGAAGGATCGTCGAATCTGATCTCATATGTGTGCCTATATTCCCTTCTCCCTCGACACGATCTGCGCAAAGGTAAAAGAAGATTTCGGGATGTGCACGCTTATCAACGATTATTGCGTACAATTTCTTGAGATAACTGAATGCGTTTGACGTGTGACAGTTAAATGGCCAGAGCACAGATTGAAAGAAAATTAGATCCAATTTCCGTGTAATGAAACCTGAGCGTAATATAGATGCACATTTTTTTTTCTTACATTTCTACTATATTAATATACTTTTTATTTGTTACATTAAATTTTTAGAACTATATTTAATATCGTAAGTCAAGTTGCACGGTTTCAAAACCGTAGGATGGATTGCACTGGAACTTTTACAATCAAGTTCCGACCGGCCACTGGGGGTATGGGAAAACTTCATTCGCGATACACATTTTCGCGATGTTCATTCGCGATGGCGAAGCATCGTGGACGCGATTCTATAAAAATACACGGTTTTACCTCGGAGGTATATCACCCCGCTGCCTATATTCCCACCGCTCGCTATCCCCCGCTGTACAATAACATCCCGCTCTTTCCGCTTTTGTATTTTGTAAGTCAATTCGAAACATGAATCGTATAATAATTCAACGGAGCTAAAGAAAACACGACGGATATTATTCGTCCCACCTAGTCCGCCCCTCGCGCGGACTCCATATTTATGGGAACGCGGGGGTAGTTTGCGGAACGGTGGATCCTCGCATTTCGTGCGTACGTTTTATCGCTTTTAAAACACGGCTGTGCTTATTTTCACTGTAAACGTAAGAGATCGGAGGGGGAAGCCCAAGATTTAGAAATAAAGATCAATCTACGCAATAAACGTTCAAAGTGCACTAAGTCGGTAAAGAAAACTTGAGATTACTCTATGCTTCAATTGTAGTTGATGGAGATAAAATGAATGAGCAAGAGAGGTAAACGAGTTAGCTTTTAATCAATAAATTAACGTTTTAACTTAATTGACGGTTTCTAAAGTCGCGTTTATCTCAAATAAGCACGACGGCTGAAAAAAAATGTAAAACGAGAGAAAGCTGCTGGTAAATGTGCGGATACTCTCTTGATCTTTTGCCTAAAATTTTACCGGGCACGGAATAATGTATGTAGTTCGCCATAGAAGCGAACTAGTTGCAATTCCAATGAGAAAACTGAGTGCTATGTGAGCTTCGTATCTCGACGGATTTCTGTCTTCTCGCCTCTCATACATATTGTGATTACTTCTCAGGGAAGAGGAGAAAGCGCGAGGAGAGGCAGCACATGTACGCTCACATTTACCGAAGAACGGTATAACGAAGATGCATGCTTCTCTACAAACATGGCTATAAAGGTGTAAGGAAAAAGAATTTGTAATTTAGGAAATATATATCTTTGCGTAGAAAAATTGCGGCGCGGGAGATTTCTAAATGCCAGGCGAACATATGTTGCGCCGTTTCTCTAATAAAATTGCCTGCGTATAATCTTTAATCTTTAGCAAAACGAAAGTTTTGAGAATGAATAGTCGCCTCAACTGGAGCGAGATTAAAGTAGAGTCTAAAAAGCGGGTTCGCGCGGTGATCGATCGGTGACGATAACGAATCGTTTCGTACGTACAGCAACAACGATCTTATCGATGAAGTTTCCATTTCCGTTTGCTCTCCCGTGCTCTCGCGGTAGTTTGCTCCGTCAGTTCGAGTTTTCCCTATTCGCGCTTTCTCTATCGCGTCCCTCCTTTCTTTCCCTCTCTATCGTATTTCGGCTCGTTCCGGCATTCTTCTCTCTCTCTCTCTCTCCCCCTCCGTTCGATATCCGGACCGATGCTAAATAGCAGAAACATAATTCCGTGAGTGCGAGGAAATTGCTTTATCGCGCGGAATAATGGTCCGTATTCACGTGTAGCCCTCATAAGTCTCTTCCCCGATACTTGCACTTTTCGGAGATTGCACGTGACCGGACCGCCGAACCGCCCACGCATCCTCTTTGCATCGTTCGACGCATGAATGCGTTATTCCAAGTAGAAACTGTACTATGGCAATACATCGGAAAGGAGGGTACGCTGAATGGTCACGAATCGAACGTGACAGCTCCGCCGCCACGCGCTACATCGGCGTTCTGACAAATACGGAAAATCAATACCTCGGCCATAACATATTGCTCTGTCTGCCGTTGCGAATTTCGAATATTTGAAACTGCTCACATTTAAAATGTTACAGTGGTTTAAGATTGTTGCTGGAAAATTTACATTTCTCATTATAGAAATTTTTCGCAATTATACAAGAAATATATTTCATTGGGCATATAATCTGCAACGAAGCAATTAACGCAGACATTGGTATATGTCTCACTTGAAATCGTTACTCAATTGAATGAACGACTATCCAAATGGAAAGCTCGGAATTATTAATGATATATCGACGACTATCATATTTTAGTTTCCAATTAAAAACATTATGAACGAGCGATCAAAAAAAGGATAGCATCACAAATATAAAAAATAGTTCCTATTATAGAATACGAAAGCTTAATCGTTTAATCATCTGCATAACAAAGTCAAGACGCGATTTAAATTAATTTAAAACTGAATTCAACTAATTCAAGTGCTGTTATTTAATTTTGAAAATATTTGAGCACTCTTCTAAAGTTAATACCGGTAACAATACATTGGCTTATACGCCATATAAGTCACATGACATATTTTATCCAGCTATTGCGCCGAAAGATACGTACCTGCAGACAATTTCTTTTGCGCTTGGGCCCGCGGCGAGAAAAATTGTTAAGAGAAATTTTCCTGACTTTAAGTGACGTTGATGTACGAGCGTAACCAAGAGAACGCCTGCAAGAATGTCAGATTCCTTTATTCCCCGCGAAAAGCACAGAAACCAACACTCCAATAGCGGGTGGCGCGACTATGCAATTACAGCGTATGAATTATTAAGTCATGCGTAATTTCGGTATAGAATTGAGCAAAACGCTCAAATATAATATCCGAAATTTTCGGAAAATGAAGGCGAGAGAGAGAGAGAGAGAGAGAGAGAGAGAGAGAGAGAGAGAGAGAGAGAGAGAGAGACTGGGGTGTATAATTAAATGTAATTCGTAATTTTATAAGTTCTTAATTTGCTCGTAATGATATATAAGATAAGAACAATGAAATATAAATTGTAGCACACTGTAACAGACATTCGAGCGAGTCAGTCGAATCTGGCAATTATTCCTTCTTTAATTGTGCACTAATTATCTCAATATCAATCGGAGCAGCGTCCGTTTCATACGACGGGGATCACAGCCTATAATTCGATCTATACATCGAACCCGAACCGCGGCGGGTAATTAAAAGCATTGTCAGAGCGGAATACGCGGACAAAGGGACCGGATACGCCGAGGGACAAGACGCCCTCGTTTAAGTCCAATCGGTAATTACTAGACGCTAGTGATATTTTAATGAAACGCGACTTATATTGAGGAATGCATCTACCACGATATGCAGTTGGCATGACATAATTGTAAGAATTGAGATTTATGGGAGTAATTATTGAGCAATGATTAGCCATGACGAATTACGCAATATCATGTTTAAAATGTACGAATATATATAACATCATTCTATAAATTTAATCTATTATTCCTCCGTCTAATTTCTATTCAAGAAAGATACAGATCAACATCCAGAAGAAAAAGAATAATTTCGTCGTCGAATGCGAGTCAGACTCACGTGAACGCGCGACTTTTTATTCGCAGGGGGATGAAAGTCGTGTCGTGCGCGGACGGCGAGTGCTTGTCGACGGTTCTCTCTGAAAAGAGCGTAGCGGGGGTGTTGGCAAATACGTAGGACGCATTCAGATCAGCGTCGGCCGAGAACCGAGGGGATCCACCGAACGGGAACGGCGACGGAAAAAGTAGAAAAGGTTTCTCGGAGCGCCGTCAGCAAGAGACATCAGAGGCCGCGCCATTTCCTCCAGTCGAATACAAATCAAATACGTGCGAATGTATCGCGCGTTGTTGCTTTGTACCTCGCAAGAATCAATGCGAGAGGGACGAAACTTTGTTGCGACAAAGCGAAGCCCCTTTCTGCGTCCCGTGTAAATAATTAATGGATCCAGCTTCAAATAATTGTCTTTCTTTGTAATTTAAACGTACATACAATATAACATTGCGCATTTCTAATTTCTAATTTTCGTGAGCTACTAAGAAAATTTTGACTTTATCGCATTCCTTGTTTATAGTTTAATCAATTTTTGTAATCTGTTGAATAAAATTGTTGACTACTTGTTTAATACTAGTGAAAAAAGAAGAAACATTTTCTTCTGTTACCGTTTACGTTTTGGATAATATTATATCTAAATCTATATTATATTTAGAGGTATATACTTTTATGTTCGTGAAATAGGAGGAGTCAAATGTTATAAATGTAACGACCTCGGAAGATTCTCGGAGAGCGGCTGGGAAACCAGAATAAATATTGATACACGTCAAAGGGAACGTCGCGTGTAAATGACATTCCGGGAGGATCGCAAAATGCAGCACGGTGTAATACGCGAGACGGAAAATAGCGGCAATACTCTTGAGTGCCTCGGATGGTGGCCTGGGGGACCTAGGGACCGCGGGATAAGGATTTGCTTTCGAAAAGGGAGAGAAACACTCGTGCGAATGCTACATACGGGAATGCATATGCAGGAAACAAAGTCGATTTTAGGTACGTGTACGCCGGGCGCCTGCCGGGGCAACTCGAAATTGAAAATTGGATACAACGGACGAACCAAAACAAGAATTTTCGCCTCTTCCCATTTTTCCTGCTTTTACAAGCTTAAGAAAATTTTATTATTTTTAAATTTCATGTCATCGCTTCCACATGAAAAACGTGGCTTGTGCATATGAATATTGAAATAAGATTTCGATATAAGATTAGTAAAGTTAAAGAAAGTATAAAGACAAATATTGAACAATAAATGAAGAACTGTTAACTTTTACAACTTAATATCGAAGTATTTAAAATACGTATACTTTAAGTTTGTCACAAATCATAGCATAGTTAGAAAATAAAATTATATTAGATGTTAAATGAGAGCTATAGTAAACTATAGCTGACTGACTAATGTCTCTTGAATTCTCACAATAATATAGTAAGTGAAAATAAAATTTATTAGCATAGTTATACTGTAAAAAGAAACTCTTAAATTTAAATGCATATCAATGAAAGAGAAGATTCTTACACTTAAAGATATTTTAATTTCCAAATTCAAAATAGTTTAGTCCATTAGCATTGCAAAGAAAAGAATTACTCCGAAGCTAAAGCGATCATGGTCGCTTATCGAACTTGAAATATCGCCAGGCCGAGGGTGCCGGGATCGCCTCGACACACTGCTGGTCTTCGAGGGTCCCATAGTCCATCCCCTTCTTAGATCAATAATACTATTCCCGTGGCAGCGCATGCGTCCCGCAGCATCTCCCGTTACAACCCCCATACGCGAGCTGGTTTCCACCCCCGTTGAGCCACGTTCAGGACGCCGCGTACCCCTCCATGCAACATTCATAGCACCATCAATATTATACGCGCGAAATAATAACCTGTGCATTTATTATGAGGGGGCGGGGTGGCGCCGTCCAGAGGCCGATATAAAAAAAAATATGCTACGATCGAGATAAATATGCATGTAAACCGTTATGCAAATCGATTAACGAATAATGAAGGGTCGTGAGAAGAGATGGATCGGTATGTGCAAATTGTCTAGCAATCAATCAGTGAACAAATTAGCTGAGTGATATGTACTCGTAAATGAAGAATATACTGCAGTGTATTAAGAAATTATACATTCTCTGCTGCGAGACACGTAACAATTTAGAAATATCTTATTATAAATTCATCGTTGTTTACGTTAAATTGTTAAAAATTTGTGGAAATGCTGTAAATATTCGTAATGCGTTTTATTTACGCGGATTAACAAACGGATGAAATGTTCAATTATATGCGTATAAATGCGTACAATATTTACATGCATATATTTACGCATTTTAACGTGCAATAGATACAATATTGTGTGCATACATGATAATAGCTCTTCATTTACATAAATAATAAGTGACGATAAGCAGGCGACCTCGATATGCGGATCATTGGCAATACCATGAAAAGATACACGTCTATTACGAAACTATATCTGGCGTGGCTCATAAACAGCGTAAACAGCGACGCGAGAAATCTCGACTTGAAATTCCGGTTTTCTGACGATTCAGACGGCAGTTAGCGTTCGATAGTCACAGATCGGACTGAAAAGATCACGCGATTATTACAAAAGACGTGAGTTAGTTAAAAAAAAGTTACTTCAAACTAAAGTGTAAAACGCATTATTCCGTCCCGGTAAATAATATATAATCTTTCCTTGTTATCTTTGCGATAACGTCACTTTGCTTATCGTCAGCGTTCGTCACAGCGTTTTACAAGTGTGTTAAAGTTTCGAAACCTAATAGCTGAAAGAAATCTACGCGATGTGACAGTGTAATTGCATTAACTCACGCTCAAAGAGAAAATTGTGGCTGAAATCAGCGTCCATCAGGAATTCTTGAGATGATAAGCAGAATCACCTTCTGTGATAAACCGCGTAGCAAGTCGCGGTAACAAAAGTTACAGAAATTAACTTATGTATTTTGGTGTTGGTTTTATCGTCGCTCGATCTCGACGCCTTTCAGTTGGAGCTGTCAGTGTCGGAGCCGCTTAGGTTACGAAGCAAATACATAGCTAATTTGCCGCACACCATATAATCTCGTGGCGAACGTGATTAAAAATCTCATTGATATCGTATTCCGACTTGTTTCGTCATGTCTAAGCGACTGTCGAAGACTCTGCTAACTAAAGAAACCAAAGATTATTTCTTAAGGTAACGTTCATGCTTACATAAACGGATTGACTCACAAATATTATTATATTACCTGTGCACAAAATAAAATAATTTAAATTGGTGTTTCCTCAATTAAAAATTGCAATACTCTTTCTGCAATAATTTGCAATATTATGTAAACCGTTGATGTTACGTTGGTACCGCTTTGTGAGGTAATAGCACTCGTGTTAAAGTACTGAGTACAATTTATGGGAAATGAACTACTTTTAAAGCACACACTTCTGGGGCCCGGTATTCAACTGGATGATACCTATAGCGGCCATATCCGACACGCGAAAGCATCCGAAAATCATTAGCGGCAAAATGACTTTAGGTGAGTTCGATATAGCTTCACCGGGGTAGACCTTTCGAAGAATTCATTCACCGTCTCTTAATAATCGCGACAGAGCGAGTTGATGCGCGACTAACAGAGGGAGGGAGGGGGGACGGGCTTCGAGAGGGACCCATAAAATAATTGCTGCTCGAGCGCAGCAAATAACCGTTTATTTCTTAATGAGCGGCACGTTGCGAATGTCTGGGGTGCATACCGACCTAAAACGAGTCTGCAAATAAAATGTTACAGTAAAATGTTATAAGTTTAATCACGTTTAATCTCTCAAACGCGGCCGCTGCTCTAAAGAGTTTCCTCTGACTCTCGTAAATACGTCTCAGAGGACTACGTAACGAAGAAACCGCTCTAAAATCATTTCTCGATAATAATCAAATAACAAGATCCTAAATCGCAACTTTTGCATCCTAATTACGCGCCAGTTTCTTCATTGATTTAGGTTTCTTTCTGATTTGTTAGCCTTGACCCTGTATTCCTTGGTATTCATGCGGTTTGCTTGGAAAGTACAACCGCGAAATTTGTTGCTCTTCGCATGCCACATCACAAACGCCGGGGCCCAGCTCACGCAAGGCTACAGATTTCTCGATTATCACTACGGCCAGCAGAAAGAACCCGAATCGACCCAGTGATGTGACGAGTCAGTAGCCACGCGAATGATGCAACGATACGTTTACTTACAAACATGTAATATGCAAAACACTAATAAAATGTATTTCCTTGTATCTTCTTCTCGTCCTCATTTTCGCTATGAAATAATTGTATCAAAATAACAGTAATATTATTATGTAGATGAGCATTGCTTTCTATTTCGACGAAGCGTGATAAATCGCTCGCACATTAAATTTCATATGCGCATAAAATGTCAATAATGATTTGTTATCACTGTAAAAAAAAATTTCCAGTTTCTTCACTCTCATTACCGCGTATAAAAAAAATATATGTGCAAATATAAAATACATACATATGTTCTTTTCATTATCGGAGCATGTTATCAACCAGTAACGCTCTGATACTCACGGCAAACTTCATCGTTGCCCAACAGATTTATTGCAACAATCTAAGATGCAAACAATAACGCGGCGTTAGATTTAACCGCGGCAATTATTATAAAAGCGTGCGCGTGGGCGTGTAATATATTATAATAATTGCTAATATATTGGAAAGCGAGCCCGAGGGTCTGGCGTAATGTACCCTGGCGCAACACTGTTAACACTGTTGCGTACACCCGAACGATTCCGCTGATTCCGCTTATTAAGTTATTCCGTTACTATTCTTCTGGTAATTGTGGCTAACGCGCGGTATTTATGATTCAATGTTCGCGTGCTACAAGACCAGTCTGCACGCTCCAAGATATGTAACATCTTTGTAAATTATCTTTCCTCAGTCGCAACTGAAATGATAAGACTCCGCAGTTTTACTGATGTGAGGCGTTTGATATTTAACACGGCTATTGTCATTCTTATACTATTCGTTTCTTCGATTCATGGATATTTTTACACATTTGAGATCAACTTTTTTCCTAACGAAGATTCGATTAGATGCCATTTTTTTTCTTATTTTCAAAGGTATAATTCTTTTTATATCGTAATCATATTTTTTATCAACTTATTTATTTCAATTGAACAATTTTACTGAGTTTCTCGAAAACAAATCGTACCCTTTCCGTTCTCTTCCAGTCCTTTTTTTCCATCGTACATGTCACTCTCTTCTTCGTCTTTATCGTTATTTTTCCGTATCTAAAGGGCACAAGTTTATTCGACTCGGCCCCAATTCGACAGTACGAACGAATGTATAAGGAGAGCAATAATTTTCTGGGGTAGCCTCTCGCGCGCGATACTGCAGGGGCGCGGGCACGGTATGGCGGGCACTCGATCGTGCTAGGGTCATTTTATGGGATCTGGCACGGATCAGACGCACGAATCTATCCTCGGTATTTTCCGAATGCTAAGCCGCGCCGTCCTCCTCTCCCCGACACTTTTCCCTTCGCCTCTCGTTCTCTTTCCGTCCTTCAGTCCTGTCCAAGGATATAAAATCCACCCCCGACTAGCTGAATAAATATATATGGCCTTATTAGCCCCCTGTGCTTGGCGTCGATCATGCGGCACACCCTGTCGGCGCTCCTTTGCCGCTCGCTGATGAAAATGTTTCACGTGACGTCATCTAACAATGTTTCTGCAATGTTCTTGGAAACTTACTTAAAAAGGAGCCTTCAAAGAATAAATTATTAATTTTCGGTTTTAAACCAAGTCGCGCGGCAAACATTTACTACACGCACGCCGCGCATCGTACAAAACTGACGTGTAGTTGTAAAGATACCTAAATTTGTCGGTATTATCCGTTCCGGCTAGTCACGAGTCCGTCCTCGATAAGACAAATCCGGCGTTTTCCATTCACGTCCTTCGGTCCTGCGGGTTTTGTCGTGCCCGCGCGGAGACAATCGGAGAATCGTACGCGGAGGGACGTGGAGAAGACGAGGAGCGACAGGGAGAGTCCTTCGGGACTGATTTCACAAACAAATGCCGCCGATTGAATCCTGGCATGTCGCAAGATGGATCGCTCTCTTTGAATCACAGATTACCGGCCGCCTCTCTGCCTTCCATCTCGCCTCGCGTTCTATCGTTCCTTCGTACCGCCGCAGCGTACATCGTCCTCTCCTTCGCTTCGCCCTTCCTGCTGGTCCACTCCGTTCTTTGCGCTTCCACCTCCGTGAACGGTTCCAGTGGCCAGCTCGGCAATTTGCCACATGCCTACGCAGCTGCGACCCTCTCTCTTTCTCTTCCTCGCCCTGTCGTTACTGGCATCTCGAATCTTATGTCAACGACGACCAAGTCGATCGGAATCGCAAAATGTCGCGAAATTGACGGATTAATAAAACACCTATTAAGTGTCGAATGAAAACCGTATTAAAATTTATATTCAATGCGATTAAACAGATTGATACCAGTATATCTGTATTGCACATTACATTAATTGTGTTACACGTCAAAGGTATGCAAAATAATCTACAATTGATTCTGGTAGTCTATAGATGTAAATGAGCAAATATAATAATGATAACACAGGCACTGAATAGTGTCACAAGTAACAGCGAGTACAAGTATAGTGGGAAGAAAAGCAGGGCGTCCCCGATATGATCGAAATCGCGCGAAGGACGGCGCGGCGCCTCGGAAACGCCGGGCGCAATCGAAGAACGTTTCCGTCGGCGCGTTCGAAATAATTCGATGAGGAGGAAAAGGGCGCCGCCGCAAACGAAATGAACTGTAAAGCGGAATGCTCGGATTGTAAAGCCGCCCCCGCGAGGCTGCATGAACTGCGACCAGCGGAAGAAGAGGGAAGGAGCCGGAGAGAAAGGGAAAAGAGGGGAACGACCCTCGCCCCCGAGACTTTTCGACGAATCGACACTGGGACGATCTTTAAATTAAGTGCGTCAGCTTATGACGCCCGTGTAAAGTCTTTGCAGGGTGGATTTTTTATTCGCGTGCACGAGTTGAGCGGGAGGACTCCTGAAATGCGTGGCGAATTGCGCCACGCCAGCGGGGACCCCGAGGGTGAAATGAATCAAGCACACCCTCGCCATGCTGGACATACATTAGACTGACACTGGACTTACCATTCGGAATGCTGACGATTTCTTATGTCAGGGATGAAAGGAATAAGAGTGTTTCTGGAAAATCGAGGGAATATTTCGTGAAAACGAACAGGGTCTTAGCACCAGTCATAATCATTTTAAGTAGACCTGCGATATTTTTTATCGTGCGTGTGTGTGTGTGTGTGTGTGTGTGTGTGTGTGTGTGTGTGTATGTAATAATATATATACCATATATCACTTATACCATAAGTATATGCGATATTTTATATTTAGAAGAAGGAATGGAGAGGCTTTCCCTCAAGAATAATTTTCTTGAAATTTAATAAATAATTTCACGAAAATTGTTCTTAAAAATTTGTTATTATATCTTGACTACAGCCGAATTCGTAGTCTCTTTCTATGATTCTTCTAAAAATATTATGAATCGTCTGAGCGGAGTGTTACGGTAGTTATCAAACGTTAATAAAATATAAATATTAATTATTAAAACAACGAGAAATAAGTATTTCGAGATCTGCCGAACGTGGCTACGAAAGAGCTGATCGGGAAACATCACGCAGAGGTTAACGCACCAACTGCGAGATGTGTACACTCCTGGTGGATTCATAAAAATCTACTTTAGCCACCCCTGTAAAATAACATGGGAGTCAGGGCGCGTGCGATCGTAAGCGGGCCATAAGAACGTAAAACGCGATGCGTTAAAAAAATCATGAGCGTGCTATCTTGCGCGTCATTTCTCCGACGCGTTACATAAATATATAAATTCGCTAATTTCCTTTCTCTTAAGAGTGTCATAAGTTGTCGAGGGATGCAGGTAATTTCAAGGAGTACTGTCTTCGAAATTGCGTAACGCAAATACAAGTCCCGGCAATTCGGCGGACAATGCAAGTGATTTCGAGAGGTAGAAATGAACGCTCGCCCATTTCCCTCGGATGAGTTTACGACGAATAAGAAACGAAGATTCGCGAGAAATGACGAGCGTAAGAGTGCGAAAGGTAATGGGGTTGGACTGACTGGTCGGCGTGCTACGACGGGATGTTTTCGTTCGAGGGGGTGGGAGAACGTAGATGGCAACATAATCCCCGATCGAGGAGCCTGGCACATGGGAACATGGGGGACATCTTATCTTCATATTACACACCCGTCGTGGTTCTCAACCTAAATCGTCAGCAGTGCGTTTCCACGGGTCATACGTGGTCCTAAAATCGATAGGTACAAATTATCCCGATTGATAATAGTAATACAGGTGGTTTACACTAAGTGTCCTTTTAAAAATATGCATAAGAATTTTTAATATGAAGAAAAATGACTTCTCGCTGCCACTGACTGAGGTAAATTCATTGCTGAGTTTGTCGAGGGCAGTTCTATAAGAGAGGATTCTACCTTCTCTTCGCGGAAATTTCGCAAAGATATTCATTTCACGTTCTCATTTCAAATGCCCGCACAGTGTATTCCTTGCAATTTCTCCGCTAGTGTCAAATACATTCTATCACGCAAAATCGATATCTCATAAGATTAATAAATGTCACATCGACTCCACGATTGAATCGATCGATGCCGCGCGTATAACGCGCGCACTTGGATTACGTTACTTTAAAAGTTCGCAGAAGGCAGTAAACAACTTCTGCTTCGTACTGCGCGAGAATCACACGTGCTATCGTACGGATACGGAAGTAGATGGACGCGCGTGCACGTACACTCGCATACATGTACGAACTCGCATATAGAACGATTTCAGCGACTGAGGATGGTTTATGACCCGTAACCTTTCTACCTCCCCCCCCTCCCCCTCCTCACTTGCAACCCCTACCTTCGCAGATCTCCACCCGCTCTCTATCCCGCACAACGTGACTCCATCCCTGTAAACTCGATCCAATATATTAGGGTTAGCTTCAGCGGGAAGAAGCTATCGACGCCGACCTACCGAATCGCCGTCTTTGCCATTTCTGCCCGTCGAACTTTCAGACTCAATAGTTTGGGCCCTGATAATCGATAGGAAAACTAACAGATCGCAGAGAAAGTAATCTCTCAGCTCCGAGAGGAACGTGCATATCGTAGAAGATTGTATCTTTTGGTTGATTTATCGCCTTTTATAAACTCTGAAATGAAAAAGTACATTGCTAAGGAGAAGTTTGAATATGATCGAATAAAAATTGGATTCCTTTGAGCAAGCTTCGAGATATGCAAACTGTTTAATATAGCAGCGGTTTTGTTAAAGAAATAGAATAATAGTTAATAATTATTTCTGAGACAAATTCGTAAACGGAAAAAGTGTGAGAGTTGCAAAATTTTGTAACCGACATTCTGAAGTTACGGTTTTATTGCGGCGGGAGCCAGGATAACACACGACCTTTTTCCCTTCGATTTCCATTTTCTCCGATATGCAGTGCTCCGACATTCTACCCTCCTTACGATTGGCCGCTACAAGGGACTCCGGTACGTTCCGCCAGACGCTGGGGTTGGCAACTTTGAAGGATATTTTTTATTCATGTGACGTGTTTGAGGGCGCGGAAAAACACATTCTCCCGATCCAAGCTAGGATCGAACCAGGGGAATCGTACTTCCACCTACGTCTCTCTTGGCTAGAATCTTCAATTTTAAAATTCTCCCCGAGCCAGGTCTACAGTCTCGTCCCTTTCGATCAAGATAGACGAGTCAACGTAAAGCAATTCGGTTGAAGTACAAGAACTGGACAGTTTTGATTCTGACAAACTTTCATACGCGTACGTGGAAAACAGGAATTTAAAATAATTTTCCCTTTTATCTGGTTATTACAATTCCAGCAAAATAAAAATATATTTATGTTATTTTTATCGATTTAACGATAAGGAGAAAGAATGTGATTTAATATTATCTCAATATGTTTTAAGCGAAAATAGCAATTTCGAAGAAACGATCGAGTAGTGTTTTTATATTTGCTCAGATTTTAGATCGTCGGATAAGCTCGGAAAATCTTGAAATAAAGATGAGAAAAATTGTTCCGATTTTAGGACACAATATCAGCACCACTCTTTCCCATATGGGTGTACGATAAAACGACGCTAAAAAAGCTCTTTTGTTAATTGGTCGCTTAAAACCAAAGGATGGGGAGATTTCCGGGGAACTTGCGAGACGCAGCTCGTCCCGTGGGATATCAAGGAAATTCTACGGATCGGGGAAGTCTTTCAAATATTTAGCAGCAATATCCAATTTCTTCTCCTGTATCCCCACAATTCTTCATAGTTGATTTGCCGAGGCCATCGTTCGACTAAAGGCCATTATCGATCGATCGCGAATATATCTTTAATTAGATAGGTCGTACATCTTTAATCAGAAAGCTGCAAAACTCTTGTATTATATAATAAAACGTTGCGTAATGACAATAAAATTAATTGTGTTGCGACTGACGGAGATCGCTTTTCTATTAAACTGGTTACTTCATCGAAGAAACTGGAATAGCAACAACAGCCTGTTTGTCAATTAAAGATAAAATCACATGTTTAAAACTTGTTTGTGGTAACTTTTACGAATTCCGGAGTCACATAATAGGTTTTCTCGTGCACCCTTATTTCAATCAGGGTCTGTCAACACAACCAAGAAAGTTAAGACGTGGTACACGGGCGAATAACTCTTTGGTAAGTTGTTGGTTTCGCCAACAGATAATTCCAGTGTACGAGAAAATTGTGGATATCAGCGACACATAGTGGCTCGTCAATTTGGAAATGACAAGGCAGTCGGCTGCGCGGACACCGCCAAATGGAACTTCTAAATGGATAAGATATAAGAGTTAACACTCGAGCGAAAGGAGGAATTAGGTGTCTGATGTATGAGCCACCGTCATTTACCCGCTCGCTTCCGATGAAGCATGCGCTCCGTAAATGATGGCGACATTTTCTGCGGATCGTTCCTCGAAAATGTGATAAATCCAACGGGTTGCGAGAATGAGGAGCGTCGCCGTTAAAATACAACGCCTGTTAATGTACGAGAAAAACGAGAAGGTTTCTCGCGTACTATGCGAATTATCGAACTGTATTCCCACCTTGTACCTAATCGCGCTTAATCCAGACGCGAGCGTGAGGCAACGTAAAAGTTCCCGAAAATTGATATCGCCGCATCGAGGGATCGATAGACCGCGGCGACGGTGGGGCATTCCCTTCGCGCAAAGTTTGCAGATTCGATCTCCTCGCGACATCGACACGAGCAAACGCACAAGTCAGGGAAGTAGAAGTGGATGGCAGGGTGATGCATGTCCCGTGTACCAAGGGGCGAGGGGATGGCACGGAAAACGTGATCCTGTGACTGATCCGTGAAAGCGTGAAAGGGTTTCCACTCCTTTTTCCACCCCTTTATCCACTCTACGAGAACACGGGGGTGTCGCGAGGCGACGATCAATCACTCCGTGCCACAGCACCGACGCACACCTCCCTTTCCACCTAACTGACATCGTCTCCCCCCAACAGCCACCCACTTCACCACCCCGGTTAGGATATTCACATAAAGGGTTTTCGCTAATACAGCCGACACGGCGCTCCTCTCGAGTCAAACGCGTGTCCCACGCGATATGTCTGCATTATCCACGAATTATTTATCGTTACTAAATATTCGGATCCGGAAAAATAAGAGAAACTCGTTCTCTGCTATTATATCGACAGTAAAATATATTAATGTGCCCCGAAATATCGCGCCAAAATGATACTCCACCGAAAGGCAATTTCTTACTATACGAACAATATATGTATATTAATTTTTATTGAAACAAAGCCTCGAAGAAAACCCTTGATGCTCGGTATAGATTTTTCTTCGGCAAAATATCGGCAAGCATAAAGAAATGAAAGAAGGAAGGAAGGAAGGAAGGAAGAGCGGCTGAACTGCGAGAAAGAGAAAAAGAGCGGCGAGCGAGTGGCGATTAAGGATCATAGGGAAGCGAGCACGCACTGGAAATCGTAGGTCAAGATATCCAATGCTGCTTTTACGGGCCGTGTCCATGTCGGGAGATACTAAAACTAATGTATTCATGAGATAATTATTTCTTGCATTCATTACGGGGCTGTAAAGTTTTTATTGGATCCTGGCCGGACTGGTAAAGCGCGAGGCACCTTTACAAAGTTAGAGACGACTTGCTCTCTCGGTCGCCTCTTTCTTCTATTTCATATGGGCCCGTTTACGGCACATTTAAGGACAGTTCTTAGCCCCGGATCTCGTGCCGATAACCTCCGAAACTCAAACAAGCTAGCGATATCTGGAATGCTAAAAGCATTCTTCAGTACTGTTTAACGGCCCGGGCAATATTTCGACGACCGCATCCGCACTATGCAGCGCAAGAAATGCAGAACGCGTCGCTGATTAATTTTGGAGAATTAAAGTGATTTACAGTTGCGCAAAAATACCATCTCGCACAGACGTGGCAGAAAATTTACTTATTTATACATTTAAGAGTACGTTTATCATTGGTCAGGCTTCGAGGGTATTTGACAAAAAGATGTTTAAAAAATCAGTCAGTTATCATATGGATTTTATGTGTAAGCGATACCAATAATTTCGCTCTGTACCACGAAAACTTTTGTTTCGTATAATTTTGAAGTTTCTACGTTTATTATTTTATACACTGTCATGCAGTAAATCCATTATAAAAGTCCTCGTGTCCGCGCGAGCTTTGCTCATTATTTCGGTTGTCCGTATAGAGCCTCTATTTTTATAAAGCACAGAACCGAACAGCCCGTATAATAAAACGTTTCTCGCGCGCGGATAATACAACCGTTCCCTCTCTTAAAACGCGGGGATAGTATTAATGCCGCGCGAAAGAGTGATTAATTGGAAGCGCGGCGCCGCGCAGGAATATCGACGACAGCGCGGCTCGTCGGAACGAAGAGCCTTATTCGCCTTTGTACATCCGCCAATTATATCTCTTTAATTAGAGTCACTTCCGCGCAACACCGTCTCAGACATTAAATAATAAAGAGATGCTCGTTAAAAACTTTTTTCATCCGCGGCCCGCCGTTTTTTCTTTGCCGCTTTAAATATGCAAATCGCAGTTTAATGGCCAATCAAAGAGTTTGGTTGAAAATTACGTCGCGCTCTGCTGTCTACTTCATTAAGCATCTTTGCAGTTGAAATCCTTCTTTCTTCATCCTCCGCCTTCATCATTGTTAAAGTAGACACCGGGAAGATTCTTTTGTAAAATGCCTACACGCCGCTTAAAATGCTGGTGACGACTGTGCTCACGTCATTGTATCATATTTCAATGAAATTATGTGTATTTAAGTCTTAAATTTCTGTAGAGTATAATATAAAATCTATATAAAATCTTAGATACATACATATATGTATTTGTATTTTCGCGCAAATCTGGACGTTAACTTTAAGTCGCGTTTGTCCGTAATGAATGCAATTTTCTCAAGCATGCCAGGCAAAAATCGAGTAACGCAAAAAGTGAGAAATATCTGACATTCTAACTTCGCAGACACCCATTAGATGTTCTTTGGACATCTTTTGGACCTCCGGAAGTTTCCAAAGAAACTCGCTTAAAGATTTCGATCCGATTCAACCTGCGTCTTATTAGACTTCAACATCGCAATCGAGAATTTTTCTTATACCGGTACTCTCCCAGTATTATAGAACTAAGATAAAAAAGATAGTAGAGAAAGTAACACGGGCGCCGGCAGACGCTGTCCCCAAAGGACGTAGGCGCCGGTGGAATATTAACAAGTTCGCCTGAAGCCCTGAAGAAAGGACATTATTCCTTCCAGTACTGCTTCCGCTGAGTGGGAAAAATATATCAATTTTTCCGTCGTATAGAAATGTACTTATGCGTTGCACGCAGGGAATGGAAAACATTTTGTGGCTTTTCCATATCCCGGCACTGACACAACTACGAAATATGCCAATGTTCGAAAAACAAAAGGAGTAGATAAGAAAGAGATACCCCACGAAAATGATAGAATTTTCTTTTCGCTTTTTACATCTTTTTAATTATTATAAAATTGTGTTAATTTTTCCACCATGTATATTATCTTTCTTTTAATATCATACTACGTTAATTTATTTCTCGAATCTCTTTTTATACAAAAGTGAACTTGTAAGAACGATATTGAGAGATCAATCTTTTCGTGCGAGATGTCGAATGATAACCTTTAGGTCAGCATTCATAGTCAGATCTTATATTCAAGACCGTCTTGAATTATCTAAAAATGCTATATAGAACATTTCGTTGGCTACGGAGTATTTAAAGATGATATTAAGACGGTCTTGAATATAAGGTTTGACTATGAATGCCGGCCTTAAAGGCTCAAGATTTGTGATGTCGATACAAAGAGACGGAAATTTTTGATGTACAAGGGAGACGATAATGCTAATATACGGAGGCAGAACACGGAAGAATGGAGTTGACGGTGCGAAAGTGATGAAGACCGGAACCGGAAATGAAGCGTTATACATTATCCTAACGTCAATGGAAAAAGTGGAAACGTATGAACAATGTAGCTTACACGACGATTTCTCTTATAATGATTTATATATTTATCGTTTTATATAACGACAATAATGAAGAAAGCGTTTTGTCTTAATAAAGAAAAACTAACTTTGTACAAAACACACGCGCACATATATTTGTACGCTAAATTAAGTTCGACATTTTAGGCAGGTAATAAAGAATTTTAGAGATAAATAAAATAGGGAATTGTTTTTCAAATTTCTTTCAATTAATTATCTAATAAATCTCTCCATTTGCCAAAAATTTTGCAAATCGTATGTATATCTTGACATGCGTTTCTCTCGTAAGTGTTACTTACCGGAGAAGTGAGGGGAGGGTTGGAGAAATCGGATTTTTCCGACGCGAGAAACTGAAGAACGATCGATGCCGTAGGCGCAAACGTCGAGACACGAGATTTTCGCACGTGTTCACAGGCCTGTCCATGTGATTCCCGTAATCCCGCGCCGCTCGAGCTTTCGTTTCTCCCTGTAAAAAGAGAGCTGAATTGAAATCGGCTTTCCGAAATTGCGCGCCGTCCCGTAAGCATCCCCAGGGAAGAAGGAAATGCAAACACGAGTGCGTGGTCCATCAAAGAAGAAGGGAGACAACAAAAGTGCGAGATTCGGGGTTGAGAGAGGCGCATGTGTCGTCACTCTCAGGATCGAGACCTTCGTACCTAAATCCAAGATAATTCCAAGAGAAGCACTAGGAAGCTTTACGTCTAAATAAACCGTTTGTGCACGATTGGTGAAACGTAGGGAAAAGATAGCTTCTTCAATCGAAAGGAACTGCATGAAATAGGAAGATCAGTTTTAGTTATACTTTAGTTAATTTTTGCATTGCAACTTTGCGTAACAAATAAATAGTAATTTATATTGTAACGTATATGTTCATTTTACTAAAATATTTTGTTATTTTTGAGAAATTAATAAGAAAAGACGTTACATATGCAATGAATATAAGATTTAAATTCTTATATTTTTGTTCTTGAATTCATAAAAGAATTTTAAAAAATCAAATATATAAAATATGTGAAACTGTTATAAAATACTGTAAAATATCAATTATTTAAAATTTGTTAAAATATTGCGTTGCAAACATGTTGCAATAAGTTAGCCTCATTCTAATTAGTTTTGATACTGTGCAATTAACTCGAAAATACTCCGTAAAGTCACTAGCAACGTCATCTATTGTAATTATATGGTACTAATTACTGTTTGCTGAAATAAATATGTTGCGTGCGTAGCGGGAAATCAATCGTAGCGCCATCGTACGAACATCACGTGAAACATATATTCTCTTCATAAGTTAAAATCGATTTTTTCAAAAATGTCATGCGATATAAAGTGATAAAAATCATATTTATTTGCATCGAAAAAATGTTCTCTAACAATAAAACTAAAGAAACAATTTACAATAAGACGATCTTCATGATAACTTATTAAATAAAATATGGATAATAACGCTATGATATACAAATGACATGAAATGTAAAAATTTAACGAAAGAAGAATATTACTTATAATTGCCAGTGATGATATAAAATTAAAACGGTGAGCTTATTGTCAACCCAACTTGCAAATTTTATTAAATCCGAATTTAATAAAATTTGTCAGTTGTGCTGACAATAAACTCACCGTAAAAATTAAGAAAATAAACTTGACTTACCATTTTCCGTCGTGATATACATATTATACAATGCTTTAGACTATGCACGAATAAATAATATATATTCCAAAAATTTAGAGCTGATAATTTATTAGCTTTTGATTTATTAAAATAAAGCGTATTATTTAGTCCTCTTTATGTCTGGGACTATATTGAGACTCGCTGATATTAACACAGATAGAAGGATGAATCTGAAGTCACATGGTGCACTGATTCCCTAAGATATTGCCTTATGCTTTATTTGGTGTAACGTTTTACTGAGGAAGATCCGAAAAAGGGTCGAAACGTTTGTTATTAAGGAGAAATTTTGATTCTAAATTGTGAGAACAGAGTTCCGTTCATTTTGTGGCTCACATTGGGACTTTCTCTTTTCTACACTGATAATTTATATTGTAAAACAAAATTAAAGCAAAATAATAAAAGTCACATACGTGTATAATTCGCAGATCCACTAAAAATGTTACAAATATCGAAAAACATCTGCTTGAAAATGATAAAAAAAAACCAGTCACACTACACGTTCTTTCACCCTTGAACTCCACCATAAAACTGACTACCCTTTTTCCTGAGACTTGTATGGAAAGCAATAGGGAACGTAAGCTCCACCCATTTTTCACTCCCAAAGAAGATAAAGAGATGTAAATTTGAAGTCTATATAGACGTTATATTTCTTTAATCTAAACTTATTTTTTAAAAATTCAGCTAATAGAAAAGAAATAACATTCCATTACATTGTGTATAAACATGTGTACCTATGTATTACAAATTTATTGTCTGTATTAATTCTTTAATAGTTCTTAAACAACTGTTTATATAAAATTCTTGCTTCATCTTGAGGCAATCTATTTAACAATATTTCTGTTCGTACAGCACATAACGTTTTAGCACACAGTTTTTGGGGCTGATCAGATGAAAGGGGTGGGTAGTTTTTTCAATGGAGGGATGAAAAAGGGTGAAGGGTTGAAGGGACAGAGAGGGGTAACACTTTTTTCTCACTGATCTATTTGTGCTAGTCCAACAGCACGTTGTTAGATGGTAAGCAGTAATTTTAATTTGCAGTTTTAAAACGTTTAGCTGGATAATATGAACTTTTAATATCTGTTGAAATATACTCAGGGTCGGTCAAAATATCTCAAAGACTATTTAAGAGAAATGTGTACTGAAAGGAAGCAAGTATGTATTCTTAATTACACATACATTTATTGTTGTAGATCAAGTTTCATCATATTCAAATGTAATGTTATGTAGAAAATTTTTGTGGCCTACTTTTCCAGAAAACTGAAAGCGACTTCTAAAGATATGAACATAAGTATATAACACATACATATAAATTCACAAAAATCCAATGAAAGCCAAAAATATCAGTCCTTCGTAGAGGCAGTCTGCAAGTTTTTAATAAAGAATTCCTGAAAGGTAAGTACACTTGAAATTATTGCACACTTCCAGAAGTTAGCACTTCACCTAATCTTAACATCCTGACAACTACTTGATAACAGGCACACTGCGAAGCAGATTTGGCAACAGCCTGCGGCGAACTGAGCTACCCTTTCCATGTAGAGTAGTCCGCAGGGTAGATCCAATACGATCCTGCCCAATCACAGGCGGCTCCCAACCAACCCCCAGGAGTTTATCCTCCGTAAGGAACGCGTTGGAGAGGGACAGCGTAGCAGCAGCCAGTATGCGGGATACCGAGCATGCTCTGACGGGTCGGTCGAAATCCCACGTAGCGTATCCTATCAACTTTGATAGAAAACAGGAGAAAAAATTGACCAGTCTAATATTTACACGGTAAAGGTTGATATACATCTTATTGGCATCTAATTCACATGCATTATTGATGGATCTTAGCTCAACTTGTGTAAGGCACCTGCATACTGTGGTTGTACAAACACTTATTTAAGTAGGAAACAAAAAATCTTAATGTATACACGTCACAAACTGCTGAAGAAGCATAGTCAATACTTCTGCTGCTGCAGCACCCCTTTTTTAGCAGCTACCCTTTTTTATGGGGAAAGGGGTGCCTGTACCCCTTTCAAAGGGGTTAAAATATAAAAGAGGGGCCTGTGTAATGTGGCATCCGAAAGATTCTTTTATCGAAGGATTGAACGGCAAAGTGAATAATGGCAGTCAGGATGCCATTGCCACTGTTCTTTTTTTTATAACATCACGAACATTTGACACTCTTATTTTCAAATTTTCGAATCGAATTACTAAAAAACACATTCTTCAGTTATAAAAAATATAATTTACTTCGACACATACATTTGCCATGATAAAATAACACGTGATAGACGAAGTTTAACACGGTGGATCATCAACAAAATCAATAAAAAGTATATTTTCTACAACAGTTTATAACCTAACAGGCTCGAGCTTTTTCCCTTTTCTAATCCAATAAGAAACGCAACGAGAATGTATGACAAACTAATGTTTCAGCTTCAATTTGAAGGAACGTGATTTATAATTTTTTTTCTGTCAAGATATACATTAAACAACGAGATTTTTATCAAATTTCGTTCACAGCGTGCTCGGATCGAAGTTTCAGGCGGAATCACTCTTCTTTATCCACGGAGCATCGCTCAGAAACGTGACCTATGAGTTTCAAAGCTTCGCCACAGTTCGCGAAGTGAGATTCATTCCAATTCGTCCTTTGTAACTGAACTCTTTGCACCTTCTATCTTTTCTCCTTCTGCTACCCGATGCCAGATTACATGTTTATTTCACCGCAAGTGCAGCAAGTAGTGCAGAAAGTACAGTGCGCAGCTGCTGCTAGGAAAGTATAGTGTCACGATGTTCATAATTTTGTTATGATTCGTTCATTTCTCAGATTTCTCACAAATTGACTGAGCATCGGCGAAAAATGACACTGTATCACTTCGGGAATTGTTTGGCATTAGTGTACGTGCCATACTACTTGACCTACAAATATTCCGGCCTGTAAGTGTATTCGAGCAATATTCTCGGTTCTAACCTGAGTTCTAAAGGGACGTATAATATGTAATTTTCTTCAAGCGGTGGAAAGAGTAATATAAGATTCACGTAGATCACAGGGATCATTGCCTCAAAGATAGTGTTGTAGTTAGCACTGGTCTCAAAGCATCCAAGAAAAGATAGCGATAATGAAGGGCAACGTTTACAGGTCGGAGTACGGTGCTTTCTGGAAATGCATTCAGGCCGGCGGTATTTACATATTCACGCAGCTCGTGAAAATGCTGGCGCTCGCAACATTTTTTCCAACCGCTGACAATGTGGGAGAAGAAGGTTTCGATATCCTTGGAGTAGGTATTACCAGATCTTTTCAGGAGTTTTCCCTTTCCTCCGCGATCAAGCAAACGCTAAAGCTCGGTTACTTGTTACATCTACTTTACATTGTCCAAAAAATGAACCATGTCCTCCTATTTGTTCCTGACTCTTCAATTCATTACTTTGTAAATTTAATAAACCGTTTAATAACTTTATAATCCTACTAGCATGCCCCGCGGCTTCGCCCGCGACCTAACATGATTGGCTCTCACATGTGTCTCTTTCCCTTTAAAATATATTTAAAAAAGCGTAAAGGGTAACGAAAATATAATATCTGCGCATACGCATTCTCGAAATAATAATACATAACTTCTAACACTCCCAAAATGTTGTAGAAACAACTATTAAAAATTTAATTAAATCGGTCCAACGGTGTATAATATTGTTTGCCCATGCACAATCCCCAAATGCGCAAAGATGATAATACATAGCTTATAACAATTCTAAGATGCTATAAAAATACATATTGAAAATTAACTTAAATCGGGCCATGGGTGTGTGTTATTATTTGCGCATGCGCAATCCCCAATTGCACTAAGATGATAATATATAGCCTACATCAATCCCGAGAGTCTATAGAAATATCAGTTAAACTTTGAATTAAATCGAGAAAATGCTTTCTAGGAAGATAGCGAACATAGAAACCAGGCTACAAACTCTCTCTCTTTATAATAATAGTATAGATAAACAAATCTACTTCTTAAAGATTGCCAGTAATAACTATCAATTTGTCGACGTCAACTGGCTATATTTGTCCAAAACCTACACCATGCGAGGTCAACTAATATAGAGGGGAGTCCACTATCATGAGATAGGCTCCTAATATGAGATAGTAGGGTTTTTTCTAAATTAATAGGCATCGTTTGGTTTCAACGTGAATTTATCGCCCTTGGAGTAAAATCAGTTTAGTGGAAAATTGATTGTTAGATCGTGTAGTCGTCGCGAGAAAAGATTTGCGATTGAATTTGGACGTTACGAACCTATTATCTCATATTAGAGGACTTTCCTCTACGACTTTATAATCCTTTTGAACCGTGAATTAACACATACGTAGCCCATTCAATCGATATGTTAATGGTTCAATGCTCTACAGCCTTCTATAAAAATGTGTTTTAGGAATTTTTAAAGTCATCCATCGATCTGGCAGACTTGGTAGGAATTTTGTTGGTACTAAATAGTATACCTGGCAAAGGCCACGCCAAGGTATTGACTGCTGGTATAGGGTGGGCAGGAGCTGAGGTGCTGCTTACAAGATTCTTGTTGCTCTGGGTCGGAGCGCGTGGCGCTGAATTTGATTGGAAGTACATTCAAAAGAGTCTCGAGTCGAACATCAATTTGGTGAGAATTTGTTATCTTATATTCCACGATGAGAAATATTGATGTAAGTAAATTTATACGATTCGTTCGTTTTCCCTAACAGGTACAACACATAACAACCGCAACATTGGTTTGGTTATGGTCGAGACACGATTTACGACGTGGTTTAGTTCCTATAGTGATCAGTATGCTTGTGCTTACGGTGTACAGGCCACTCATGTTAGACTTTCTCTCATCACTTTTATTAGCTGGCCCATGGTCGACGCTCATTATTAAAGCGATCACCACCTTTTTCATTGGCGCAACAACGTTGCACATTTACGCGGGTCTCGCGCATTCAATTGGAATTTTCTAAACAAATTTTCAGTACATGAATTTGTGTACATACAATATGTGTGTGGTGTACAGACGTATTGATCAATGTCTCCCATATTTTCCAATGGTATCATAATTACATATTAATAAATACACTGTTGTTATTTATATTGTATTATTTTTATCTACGTCATTTTGTGTTATATATTTCACAATTTTATGCTAAGTATCACATTCAGTAACAATCTCGTGAGTGATAATCACGATATATTATGTACGAGAAAAGAAAAGATTTTTTTTCAAATTATACTATTGTATTAAAACAATACATTTTAAAGGATACGGATACCAGAAAGATTCTTCCAAATGCACTGATATCAGGATAAAAGCTCTTGTTGAATTTTGCAAAGCATTTCTTGAACCATAAAGATTAGATTTGAAATCACCTTATTATCCTGATCTATCGGTATGTATATATTAAATTATATAAATTTTCATTATTGTCTTCGATTTTCTTATTTCAGAGTATACATACTGTATGGTTAGTGCACTTTTATTCAAGTTTTGAATAAAAAATGAATAGAAATAAAAAGTGTATATACAAATCTACACTATACACCGCAATCCGATCATCACCATTGACAGTCATTCACGAGCGCGAGTAACGCGTGCTATTACTATGCGGCTACCACGCGCCATTAAAATATAAATATACTATATGTTTCACCGGTACTTCCTCTGAAAGTATACGCTCCGAGGAAACAACGTGAAAGACACACTTTTGAAAAGACTTTTATATGTTAAAATATTCTCTGTATTTTATAACTAATTTATTAAATAATATCAATTTCATCAAACAGTTACATGCCATATTTAAATGTTTCCACGAATATATGATCGGGATTATAATTAATATTTTTTAATAATTAATTTTGATAAAGCATCCATAATTATATCTTTTCTTATAGAAATTTTTGATGATTTTAATTTATATGCTTTCGAATATTCTGTTAAGAACAATGGTCGAACGATTTCTACTATCTCACTTTATCCTTTGTTCTAGAGACTTTGCTCTATTGCGGTTAATGGACGTTAGTGACCGCAGGCCTGTATATACAATACATATTCGCGGTGACAGTCATGTTAGAATAGAGCTCACCAATGACAAGTCTTGATTGTTTTAAATCTGAAACTAAGCCAAAGCTAAAAGGAACTAACTATTTCCCCCTCCTTTGGGTATAAATACCTCTTTGGAAGAAACTAATTAGCTATTCTTGACTAATTTTATGAATTACTTTATAAATATACAACGGTATTAGTTTCAATGTCTGGATCTTGTACATTTGTGTTTGTGTTCAAAATATGCTATACAATAAAAATTTATGAAAATAATCACAGATGAAGAAATATACTTTTGATATTTTATATACAATTTAATTAAAGAAATCTTAGGCCTGAATTAAAAATTTTCAAAACATAATTCATTAGTTAATTCTTGAAAATATATAAATTGCTAAAGAAGTGTATTTCCCTATCTTAATGTCTGATTCATCTTGGGAAAAATTACACGGTGAAATTTCCATTCCGATTTAATTGTAAAGTTTCTTGTAGATATGCTAGAAACTAAATTTTCCTTGTTTTAATAACGTGTCTAAATAATGGACCAGAACCAATAATTCATAATGAAGCCAAATGTTCCTACTTCACTACTTATCCTTATGTATGCATATATATTTATATTTATATATGTATTTAGTATTTCCTCAGATATATATAATTCAAAAATCTGCTCAGGGACATGACAGCTCAATCTACAGACCTGCTAACCATTCCTCCAGTTAGTCTGGCATCGCTGACAATGCTGGAATTCAAATTGACCATTAACTAATAACGCACATTATATCAATAAACTCTCATGAAGATTGGCGAGAATGTGTATGTTTGATTGTACAAATAAAATTGTGACTTCCCTGTGATATCGCTTCGTTCATAAAATTTTATATCGACCAACATATAAAACTTGTATTTTAAATGCATTTTTATTACACTATTTCCTTTAGATAAGGAATAAGATGTAGCGACGAAGTTGTTTCGAATTGTTGTTCCTTAAATTAAAAGTTGCATTTATGTAGAAGATAAAATTTTATAAATTTCTACGATATGTTAATAAATTATCTGCCTTCAACGGGACATTCCGGGTCAAGTTGACGGTTTGCAGTTTTATAAATTTGTTTTGTTAAGTTCATGAGATTAAGTGCGACCTCTATCACGTAACTGATTGTAAAAAGTATTTATCACACGCAGATATACGTTTCACGTACTTTCTCCTTATCATTTAATAAATTAAGAATGTGACATTTACTTACGTAGGTGCAATGTGAAAAATCCGGTGCCTTTACTGGCGTCATTATTCACGAGTATCTTATTGTAAACAAAATGTATAGATACTACAATTTTTAACTTAGGTTCTTTAAGATACAAAATCAAAAATGTATAGATATTCCTCATTTACTTTCAGAAATTTATATAAATTACGAGAAATATATGTATATTGACTTCTACACGGAAAAAATTTTCTCTTAAAATTTACCTTGAAAATCATGTGATCGTGGGACAACGTGGCATTTTAAAGAACCGTATGAGAGTTTTTTGAAATTTTACCGTACATTTTACTAGTAGAATGTATGGTAAAATTTCAAAAAACTCATAAACATCTTCAAAATGTTACTACGTTGTTCCACGATTCCATGATTTTCAGATTAAATTAAAAAACAAATTCTCTCCATGTAGATTTCAGAATTTATAGGTAGAACGTGTGTACTGATATATATATAATGCATGTATAGTAAAAGTGAAATAAAAGTGAAATATAATGTTGAATCTATACATTTATGACATTTGATAATTTTTGTTACACGAACACGGGACACATTTTAGTCACAAAAACGCTCTTTCTGAAATAACTGTTATAATATTTTTAACTAACAATAAACTTAAGCTAACAATAAAAGTTTCTTTCGCGTTTGGCGCATTTATTTGTAGCTATTTCGCAAACAGTGCTCGCGGCAAAAATTGTCGTATATTTTGTACAATTTTTCGATTAATTATTTTATGAGAATATTCATGAATGATATGTTGTTTCGCACGTGCACAGGTGGATCGCTCATATATTTCCGTGTTCTAATATTAACCCACAGTTACGTACGCGAAGGATTTTTTCGGTAAGAGCCATTTTTCGTTAGTTGACGTTATTTCGACACGTCACCAAAACACAGGTTCCAAAGTTCACGTTTTATACGAAGAAGTTGCTCTATATACTGGACGTACACGTGATGTAACCGGGTAGGTCAGGGCATTAGTGATCCGGCATCTCTTCATTTAACTCAATGACGCCGAATACGCCTGGATTGTCGTTTGCCAAACGATTACGTGAAAATAGGAAAAACAACCGTGGACTTTGGACGCACGAACCGCCAAGGAAAATGCTAACCGATTTCATGAGGCGTAACGTACGCAATTTATGATACTAATCAAATATGTATTAGAGCATCGTCAGTAGCGTAGGCTGTCGAATTTACGGTATACAGTAGCACTGGACAAAAATTGACAAGGAAAATATAATAGTATTGGAATTTCCGAAAATCACCGATCGGAATTCACATGCGACAGTAGACTATCAGTAAAACAGTTACTAGTGTAGGAGTAAGACTTATCAACGATAAAAGGTCAGTTGAACTGGTTTCATGAGACAGAAGATAAGATTTTTTTTTTCACTTTTTCCGATCTTGCGGTAAGTTGGTAATTTTCATTATACGTGATTTTTACCACGAATATCCGTGTCGGCTCAAGGAAAACCGTATATTCGCCCATCGCGCGCAAGTTTATCCGACAACGTAGTAGAGGGGCCAGCCGGCTCTCCATTGGTTCGCACAACGTAGTTGTGCACTCGTGGGCTCTGGTCGATGCTGCTAAAAGCCGCCGTTGGAACCAGACCTTTTAGTCGTCGGAGAGCCGAGAAGCACGTATCGACCGGTCGCATCTGCAGAGAACGGAGTCTATTCTCGTCCAGTTTGGCACAGCCGCATCGTCCCCGTGATAGAGCGCGTTCTCTGAAGAAAAGAGCTCAGGCTGAAGAGTCTACGAGAAGTCTCGGTGAGCATCAGCTGAAATCACTCTGGCATCGACTGGTCGAGCGCCTACATCGATACGTACGTCGTTCGGAGTCTCCGGCGAATAGGAGCGGGAGGAAGAGAAATCGGGATAGAGAAGGAGCACGAGAGCGATCGCAACAGCGATCTCGACTCAAATTCCAAAATCTCGGAGCACGAAGGCGGTTGGTGAGGCCGGAGCGAGGTGCCGCTATTACTATGTAAATTTTCAGCGGGTGTATTTGTTTGCGCCCGCGCACTGTTCGACAAGGAACAACGGCGTTAAGTAGCAACGGCAGCGAGCATCGCCGTCGACAGTAGCAAGAGAAACGGGCACGAGCGAAAGGGAATCGCGCGGCACGCCGCGAGATAGAGACCCGGCCTTCTCTCTGACCGATCCCAAGGAAGCCCGCAAACTGGCTCCGGAAGTGAGGATCAAGCAAATTGGAATGAGGGAGGACTTGCTATCTATAATACGGCACACGAGCAGCGATCACTTCTCGGAAGAGCTTTAGCCGGGAGCTTAACCAGGAAGTGGAGACGCGAGAAGCGGAACCCAGGCCAGACTGGAGTAATTCGCGGGTAGAGTAGAGGCGACTCTCGCTTATCGGCGGTTTCTTTTTATTTGGAGCGGCTGGCTCCACGTCGGGCTTCCTTTTGCTCCGAGGATCCTCGGTCCCTTATTTCTTAATCGATTACGGCGTCGTTAAAAGAGAGAGAAACCGAGACGGAGAGGGAGAGCCGAATAATACTCGGGAAACCGGCTGTTCTCCGTAGCACGGGTCTCTCGGTTATGCCCTGGGTCGCCGCATGTTTTGATCTACTGGCGGCTCCGTTACTGGGTTACTGTCTCACGATCAGGAAACTGGCCCTACAAGCCGGTCTGCTGCAGGAGAAAAAAAGCGATCTCGCCTTAAGGCAGGCGTCTAACACGGAAATACCCTTGAACGCCGACACCGTCATGGCCCCGAATGCGGAAGAGCGTCAAGGTAAAGTTTCGCGCGGGGGTGAGTCGCTTCGTGCCAAGGGGTGTGTGAGACGTCTGCTTACGTAATGTGTATGTCTTCTTTTGTGCCACTATTTTTCAACGCTCGCTTTCACGTTGCGGATAAAGCTGCTTATCTACGCTTATCGTAACCAACTTGCCAAAGTGCTTTGCATGGCGAACGTGTACATCCAAACATAATTTTTTAAACAAACATCTTTCAGTTGCGCGGTAGCATTCATTACATCATACCTGGTTACATAATTTCTGGAAGAAAAACGTAAAGGATGTTGAATAAACGTGTAGTATAGCCTAAATAGTAGAAATGTTTTCGTTGTATTATTTATTTTAAATTTACATTGTAAAATGTTTCAAATCTCATTCAATTATTATGTTAATAATTATTATTCATTTATTATAAAGAAGAAGCGGGCTCTTAAAATTATTAATTAGACAATTTTTGTCTGTTTATTTTACGTCATAATTGTTCTCTGAAGGCCTAACAGAATCTCCTTAAAAATAATAATAATTACCATAAATTTTCTGTTTAGGTGCGTTGTGCAATGTAATTAATAAGCAGTTTTTATCGCAATGTATGCACGGGTATTTATATTACTCCCTGCTTATTACAATCAACTGATTCGTTTTAACGGCATTTCAAAAACCTTTCACCGCATGTTAAGACAGAAAAAAGGAGCTTGCAATTTATGATCTTTTCTTTCTTAATTTTTGTTTATAAAAAACGAACATGCTCACAATATGTGTACCATGTAGATAATATGCTCTCTCTGGACTTATGAATTTTTCTTACATTGTGTTAGAAGTCGGTTTAATAAAGTTCAAAGGAAATGAAAAGTGAAAGGAAAACAACGCTTCGAGTATATTGAGGTCGCAGTCTTCGGTATCGCAATGTCGGTCTTGGTCGTATATTGCGCTTTGTGCTTCTTTACTCGTTATTTTTGACGTAAAAGTAATGGCAGGGAATATTTCATGTCTTCCGAATGTGGCAAATATACATAAGATTGTATTGTACCGTCGTTATCTCCTGTATACGAAAGGTGGCGGGCTAAAATTATAAAGGATATAAATAAACGTATGCGAGCCATTTAATCGTCATCATTTTCATTACCTTATGTGCAAGGACAAATTAGCGATACACGAAAGAATAATTAATATTTCGCTTTGCTCCTTTCCGAGCTTCTTTTGCAAACATGTTAATGCAAACTCGGGGACGCGCAAGCAGTTATTGTCTCACCAACGTGCGCTTCATTTTTATTACAACATCCGCACTTTTATTTGCAATTGTACACTGTTCTCGTGTTACAAACGTCATTGTTGTACGTAGTATCAAATTCTTACGATTCCCCCTTGGAATATAATTCTGTGAAACAATCGGCATAACGTATCGTGGAAGACGAAATGGAATATAATTAAAATTTATTATGTAAGATTTTTTTAATGTCTAGTATTTAATGCCATTGTATCGAATGTAAGCATTGATTGATATCCCTCCTTGTTATACGCGAACGTCACATCCTGTTTCAAGACACTCCATTTTCTAATATATGCTTTTAGTTAAAATTACTTTCCACGTCAAATAAAGAAACGAACGCAAGAACGTGTACTGTTACGAAAACTATAAAATTTATTAAAAAATTTTTAATACGAACGCGAGATGATTTACTTGTGTCGTACATATATTTAAATTAATTAATTTTTTGTTATATGTATACGTAAACTAGAATACACAGCAACGTTTCAGCGAGATAAATAAAACACTAAGATTTACATATCAAATATACAAATATATATTTTTGTATTGAATTTAATAGACATAGCATCGAGAAACTTTTAGCCCTCTAAAAGCAAACATCATGTGTCTGTAAATATTATTTGAAACGACATATCCTTATACTGAGACGTATTTTTAATTTATCTTTTTGGCATTGACGAATCGATAACTTATCACCACGTCATCAGGTACTAAACCGCACTTGTTTCTTATCTCTCCAGTTTGACAAGTACAGGGATTTTCGGATTTCTTACATTCTTACCTGTCTTAAATTTTTTGCGTATATGAGAGAAACCAAGAAAATTAATCGATAGAATTAAATCTTTAATGACTAATATATATCTTATGCAAGTATTAGAGTTTTGAATTAAATGTTTTACTAAAATAATTTATAATTAGGTTGAAAATAAAATTTCTATTTATATGAAAGAGAAATTATTTCTACTCTACGTTCAAATTAATGATGCTTTTTAAATGTTAAATATTGTAAGGAAAAATTTCTGAAGCTTTTCAATAAAAGAGGTTTATTTAATTGGTTAACAAATTTGTTAAACATTTTAATGTTGATATTAACAGATTTTTAATCTATTTAATATTTGTTATGTTTAATTACTAATAAGTGTATTTTAGTCACACGATATAAAAATGTATATTACGGTTTACTTTTCTCAACATGTTCAAAAATAATAAATTATCTCACATTATCGCACAAACGTAAAAATCTGAAGTATAAATTGTTATCTATTGATAGCGCATTGATTAGATAACATAAGTCCGAATAGGGGTAGTTATTATGCATGTGTCGTATCATCACGGATTCAGATATGGGACAGAAAGATAAGCTTATCATACATGAACAGGTAACGCTTTGTATTTTTGGAATTTCCTCTTGATATGTCATTTCCGTTTCGTGGAATCGCTAAGCTGTAACAATAATAAGTAATGATTATAAAATTATCAAATTAATGTATCGATTAGACGTTGTACAGTTTACTTAATACGATTGCCATTTTAACATTCATATAACTCAAACAATACTCGATACTCAAAAATACTCAATTGTCAGTGACAGTACACGCTGTGTTTTTACTAATTGTAAGTCTAAAGAAAGAGGAATGAGTACTTTCTTTTTATTCCTGTTAAAAATTAAATTAAATTTTACTACGTTTAAAAGGCAATTTATTGTTGGCTTCGGCAACGCGTGGAGAAGCCGAAACAAAGCCAGTGCACGCACGCATTTACGAATCTAAATATAAAACTCGTTTCTAGTGGGGCATGAGACATATATATTTGATTGCTTGCTCGTTCGACGTCATAGTAGTCATTAAATTTATGCAGTCTCTAAAACAATCAAATTTTGAATCTTTTCTCGAATGTCGCTCTTATCAATCTTTAATCTGTACATTTCTATAGACAAATATGAACTAGATAAGATTATTTGCACGTGCTTTAAAATAAGTGAATTAATTAAACATGATGTTACTCGTTTGCTAATTCTAAAATTATTAGAAAATTAGCTAGCTATGAAAAATATGATAATATTTAACAGTAATTATACAATTAATTTTTAGAATATCTGTTTTCTATACATTTTAATTAATATAAAATTGCATATATTTTTGTAAAGTAATTGTTCCTTGTTTTTTTTCGTTATACAATAAATCTTTATGTGATCTATTCGCACGCAAACAACACACATACGATGCTTGGAAACTTGTATTCATCGGGTTTTTATCGAAACAAACTGATTTAATTATCATGCATTAGTGGTAAAAACTTATCATTTCCTTCTTATGTTTATACGTTTATACTCGACTAATCCTCACGTTGCTGAAGTAATTGTAGTCTTTTTTTACAAACACAGTTTATATTAATGGAAAATGGACTTATATAATAATGCGAAATTGTTTCTCTGCACACTACGATTACGATGCTTTTGCGAATGTACATTGCAGTATAAAAATTCAGGTTACTGAATAATGCAATAGTTCTCTACACTCTGTAGTTTGAATGTATTTCCAGAACTCTCGTAGCTTACCTGACGTAAACATTTTACGATTACTGTTGTTTTTAAGAGTGAATTTTAGTACTACGTTACTGCAAGTCCAAAGTCACGTTGTCATGATGTATGTACCATTCTCATGTTACTACTGCTCGTGCCTCCAAGCATGACGTATGTTCAGATATATTGCCAAAATGTTCGCAGTTGTGAATTCGCGAGCTTACTAACAAAATGTCTCGTTCAAAGAAGCTCTGACTAATAATATTATATTTAGTTATTATCCTGTAATTCTCAAAAATTTTATTGACGACATTTTGAAGCAAACATTGAAAACAGGAAAACACGTTTTATAAATACGTGTTAAATTATTCTCGAATAATAAATGTTTTATTTCGTAAGAAATAAAATTAATCAAAAGAAAAATGTGATTTTTAACTCATGGAGTATAATAAAATTCGCATAATGCTACAGAAAGTTTCATGTTACTAAGCCAAATACTAATGCATATTTAAATATCTATTTAATTAAATTTTGTTTTAATTATATTACAGATTATAAATATAATAAATCAGAATAAATGCTTACAATCGCGTATATTAGTGACAAAGAAATGTTAAAAAATTTACATATTATATTAAATCCAAGAAAGTACTTGCATAAATTATATAGAGTATCGAATGCTTCATCGCCTATATTCTGTTTAGATTCCGGCAAAGAGAAGGTTGCAGCAAGAATCTCAGGACCAGTGAAATCATCGCGGAAATTTGCGGGAGTTGTTATAGCCACGTGCGGTTTGCCGGCTCGTGGAAAAAGCCAAATCGGGCAGAGTCTTGCTCGTAGACTCATTTGGAATGGCGTAACTACAAAAGGTAAAGACACGTACTTAATAGCATATCTTAAAACAAACATTTATCAAATCTATCATATGATCCACGGAGATTTATGACAGTCATTTTGCTTAGCTTTTAAATCTAAACTTTAAAACAAATATTTTTTAAATGCATATCTACGACCCGCAGAGATTTATTGCAGCTATACGCTTAACTTTTATTCTCGCTTAAACGAGAGATTATATCAGAATGAATTACAATATTCCATAAATCTTGTTTCAGTGTTCCGCGTGAGTGATTATCGAAGGAAGCGATTCGATCCCCACCTGTCACACGAATTTTTCCGGGCGGATAATGCGGCAAACAGCTCGTTAATAGCTCTCTCTCAGAGAGATGCCATGCAAGATTGCGCTGCGTGGCTCACATCTGGAAATACTGTAGCGGTAAGTATGTACATTGGTGCAGTTTCTTCATGAGATTACGATTGTAAAAGGACAGCAATATGTCGAGTAATGCTACCCCTCTGTTAGCCCAAGTATTTCACCCAGATAAGAAAATTGCACGGCGATTAATTAAATGAAGCGTTATTTGGGTAGCTTTATAGATGATATCGTGTATCAGTTATTCTCTCTCCCTGTGTTAAGATCTTGGACGCTATGCTGATCACACGAGCGCAACGCACGGAAGTCTACGATTACTTCTCTGGTCAGCTTGGTTATCGCGTTCTTTTCATCGAATGTGTCTGCGACGACTCAGAGGTCCTCGAGTACAATCAACAAGAAATCGTGGAACATTGCGCTGACTACACAGGGATAGACGCCGCTTCGGCCGCGGAAGATCTGCGCTCAAAAATCGCTTTTTACGCCGGACTGTACGAACCTATGAACGATGGAACTTATCCCAGGATCAAGATCGACACTGCTACCATGGATATCGAGACCTGCAAAGTATCCGGTCATATTGAAACCAGCGTGCTTGGATATCTTGGAGACGTCAGCCTCAAACCTCATACCCTTTATTTCTCGAGGGTAAGCAATTTTAAATAAATTGCCGAAGAAAAATAGAAGGCCCCATATATGTTTCATTATATGCTTATTTCGCAACTTTCATCTTTTACTTAAAATTTTTTACTTTAAATTATATGTTGCAGCACGGCGAAAGCGAGTACAACGTGGTCGGTAAAATTGGCGGCGACACGGTGCTGAGCGCCAGAGGTGAACGCTATGCTCAAGCGTTATCAAACAAGTTCAACGCCATGCGTATTCCGGATCTTCGGGTTCTCACCAGCCGTCTCCGTAGAACGATCGCAACGGCGCGTGGTATCGAAGCCCCTCAAGAACACATAGCCGCTTTGAATGAACTTCACGCGGGGGTGTGTGAGGGCCTATCTTACGAGGAAATGCAGGAGCATTATCCGCAGGTAATTGTTACCAGTTATTGATTGCCAGCTTAAAATATTTCCAGCTTCGAGTTATACGTTAAATTCGGAATTAAGTTCGAACGATCCATTTTTATCAGACATAGCCGTTGATCGTGGGGAAACAACCATGACACGACTCTAGCCTTCACTCTGTCTGTTTTTAATTTTGTAACAGGAGTTTGCTTGGCGCGATCAGGATAAATTGCGTTATCGTTATCCGTGGGGCGAGAGTTACATCGACGCGATGCAGCGCGTCGACCCGGTGATCGCTGAGCTGCAGCGTTCCAACAACGTTCTCGTGGTGTCGCATCAAGCGATATTGCGCTGCATCATTGGATTCTTCCTTGATAAGAAGCCTGAAGAGCTGCCCTACATGGACGTGCCGTTGCACACGATAATCCGCATCAACAGCCAGGGCTACAATTACAAGCTCGAGTTCTTCAAGCTGCCGATCGAGTGCGTAAACACGACTCGTGTCAAACCGACGAACTGCAGCGCAGATCGTACTGCTGCCGATGCTCTGCTCACCGTTCCCGCGCACTTCGATAGACCGGATCCCTGGAGAAACCCCGTTAACGGGCCCACGCTCGTGCAACAGCACTAGGAGAATCACGGGCGCCTGTTTTAAAAGCGACGTAAATCAAAATTTTAAACATGACGAGTTTGATCCCTGAAGAGAACCAAGTACAAAGCAATCGGTATACGACTTTACGTATCGGAACATTTTACAATTCGCAAAAGGTAATGAGATATGAATCAGATAACATTATCAATTTACACAAATCTTATTTATGATATATTTTTTAATTAACGATTAATACGATCTTCAAAAGTTGATTTATGTCACAATTGAAGCAAGGGGTTCTTCGCTTACACCAATTAGCTGTGTACTCGCGGCGCTATTCAAGATTATTTACTTACTTGTTTGTAATTTTCAAGTTTACTATTATTATGAAAGAAAATTAGACCGCTGTCTTATTATTAGTACTCGGTATAATAGCAGCAGACGATTTTGTTCATCTTTACACGTAGCATCTCGCAAAGGCATGATGCGTCCACTTAATTTACTTGCAATCAAAATGTGGATGCAACAGATGCAAAAGGTATTTGTTCTGATTTCAAAAGTCCTCTCGTAATAGAGAAACGCACAGTTTTTATAGCATAAATGTCTTTGATACTTAGTCGACAATGTTATGTATACGTCCGAACCGACGTTGACAATAGGTCTACAATATCCCAGTAGGATACCGATAATATACGTCTTTTTGATAGCAATTGGAAGCCCATGACCCGAGTCCTCTCGCAGGACTCATAGTTTTGTCGATAGTTTATAGCCTTGTTTGATTCCTAGTAGCTCATGTCATAGATCGAGATATACTACCCGTTATGCTACTTGTAAGAATACGCCCAGATTTATATATAAAATGGACGGGAACTTGATGTTAAAAATTGTTTGTGATAGAGAAATAGTAGCGCGTAGACACTGACAATATAGTTGACGCGCGTGCAAAACCGTATCTTTTTGTACTTCAGCATTTTTCAAATTTCTTCTTTTCTCAAAATATTGTTACGAAACTTTTATTCCGTACTGTGAGCGTTTTTACCGAATTGGTCAATCTCTTTTATCGTTACATTTTATCGCTTGAGAATTTATTACGATTGTATCGGAAGAAGTTAAAAATAACGGACACGTTCAGATATATACGCATTAACAAATAGTATAAATTGATAACTAGCATATATTGATTTTGAGACATTACGCCTTAATTATCCGGCCTTTTATATGATACGACCAAATAGTAAAAAAAATTATCTTATATAGTCTCTGAGACCGGATACTTTAAGATCTTACATATATTTTTATAAAAGATAGATATTAGATGTAATTGTAGTTACTTTCTTTACAGCGATTAATTCATTTTGTATTTCGACCAGCAATGCAATATGTTTATCATTACTCGTAATTCCAAATGATTTATATTATTATTAAATTATTAACCAATATATTATATTTTCCACGAAAATAAATTAGAAAAAACTGCAACGAAGTGGATGATCGAAAAAGAATCTTAATACTGAAATCGCTTATCATGATTAGAGACAGAAACTAGATTATTAGTTAATTATTAGTTAAAGCCATTATGAATTATGAATTATTTCGATAAATTTTTTGCGAAATACGTACTGTGTATTGTTGCGATTATCATATACAATGAATTAAACGTACAGTTGATAATTTTATCTTTACTACTGAATCTTTTTATCGAAACGAATTTTTCTGTGGCATATATATATATATATGTAAATCACGTCTGTTTAAATTCAGTACATTATTTTAGAAACTTGTTTAAGTGTATATTTTTAGCACATATGTAAATGCAACAGAAAACAGAAAAGCGGACATTTAACAATACGTGCATTTTGAATTTAAATCAACGGTTATGTTAAAGTCTTGAAATAGAATTCAAAGTCCTGCATTGAGTTTGCTATAAAATTCTATATAATTAAAACATTACTCCGGTTAAACAAGGAAAACTTAATGGAATAACGTACACAAATTAATCCTTACACACCGTTATATTTTGCTAGGATAGTTTATTGCATAAACACGCATAATATTTGTTTAGTCGTGTCCTTGAGGATTCAACACGATGCTAATTGTAAGCTACGAATCTAACATTCGCGCTTCCGAGGATTAGTTTGATAATTTATTAACTTTAGGGAAAATAATTTATGTTTACTGTATACGTCTTCCTTTTGAGTAACAAATCGATGTGTAGTTGATCTTCCGATGTTTTGACTGCACATTTCGTGACATTGCACACTCGAACACCGCGAGGGGTGAATTATAATTAGTAATATATATATATTATATGATTAAGATATATTATTCGTAGTTCGTAAACTTTAGAATTTTTTATTTGTACACTCTGAATAAAGTTTTTTTACAAAACTCGTTCTTTATTTCTTGTTCCAGTCGTGTAGGTATCAAATAAATGTATTAAGAAAATATAATTCTTTAATATTGTTAATCTATACGGTTTATCGTTATATTTCTTATAATTAGCCAGCAGAAGTTTCAAACCTGTTAAAATATAATAGATTCTCATAGAAATTAATAAATTCTATATTAAAAAAGTTAAGTACAGAGTAAGGAAAACACTTAAGTAGAAATTAATAATATTGTAAAATATGAAGACGTTATTTGTTTAAAATTATTAATTTATTATATCTGGATTCGTATACTATTAAATTTTTCAAATAAAATAAAAATTTCCCAGAATTAAAAAAACCGCGATTCTAAGAATTTTTTGAAGCTTACGTTTTTAATCACAACAATCTATCTCTGAAAATTAACAAAGATTATAATATAATTAGATACAATGTGAATTAAATTAAAATTCCAATCATTTCAATAAAAAAAATTGGATCTTTAGTATTTCTTTCTTTTATTTATAAGCAGGGAGGATTGCATTCATAATTTTCTTTTATTAAAGACCAATATTAATATTGGTCCAAGACCAACAATAATGTTGGTATCTAAGTATACATATGTATATAAATATATATCTATTTAAAATAATTGCAAAGCTTTCATTTTGTAAGTTATGACTAGCACATTTCATATATTATATATGACTAGATATAGATTATAAATATTATAAATATTACGAGAACTGAGATCGACTATTTCCCTAAAAGCAAAATTTGATTTCATTTTAAGCTATTATATAAAAATCTCAAAGTAATTCAACAATAAAAAGTTTTTATTACAAAAAAATTTTTTAAGAGTGAATGAATGCTTATTTATAATCTTTTATCACGAATAAAAGAAATATTATTGCCAAATGTGATATTAATGTGTAAAGAGCGAGATAGTGCATAAATATATGTGTATGCTGAACTTTCATTATATTAATGCCAATAACGCTGCACATATTGAAGAATATATTAAATTTGGGGATTTTCCGCACTCAATGCATTTCCACTCGAAGGTGTCGTATGCAGTATTAAATACCCGATCTCATTAATTTGGACGTATAGTCTCTTTGTTTAGCAGCCAAATGCAAATCCAAACTTCTCAACATTCTCACTCGAATTTCTTGCGCGTTTGACTCCCGTTTGCGAATATCACTCGCTAGAATTCCATCTTCCAAATGTAACGACTCGTATCGTTGAAGATCATTGAATTTGACTGTGCTTAATGAGGAAGACTTGTTTCGCGATTCGCGCATGATGGTGTTCATGAATTCAAGAGCCATTCTCCGACAAGTATCGAAACCTAGTAATTGTATCCGTTTACTGTAAACGGCATCCATACGGTGATTTTTCCAGCGTGTTTCTCTATCTATTATTTTAGCGAGAGAACTGGGTGTCCCGGGTAGATCTTGAAAAACTTTCGTAAAAATTTCCTTCGTTAAATCTTCCTCACTGCCGGATGCGTCTGTAAAATAACGGAAATATTTTATATAGTTTTATTTCATAGAAATAGTATACATTTAATGAGCTAGTGATCGTAGAGGTCGTCTCTATAAAAATAGAAAAGCAGAAAGGATTGAATATTAACTCATATATGAAAGCATAAAATATCCTGCCAAAATATATTATTTATATTTCGGCTTGTAGTTTAGATTTAGAAGATAAAAAACAAAGAAATAAAAATATAGATACCTCTATAGGGGTAGGATAGGGTTTAAAGGTACGCGGGTTAAAAGGTTCACCATATGTTACATGAGCTCCTTCTCACGGCCCTAATTGCACTGAACCAAGCGTTGTTTCGTCTTACCCGCGCATCTCTCCCTGTCCGCGTAACCCGATACATCAATGGATTATTATGTTTAACTGATGTATGATTTTTACCTGCCTTTTTACCCACGTACCTATCAACCCTGCCCTATTAATTAAACTATTAATTCCACAAAAACATACTTTTTCGAGCACAAGAACCAGAATAATCGTTTTCCATAATTTTTTGGACGCTGAATACGATCTTGTTTACCAACTCGCTCTATCACGGTACAATTTTGAGAAATTTGCATTTAATGCAAAACAAAATGGGCTATTTTAGTGTATTTTGACATGTTATAATTAAGATATGTGATACGTTTGAGAAGTTTCATTGTAATCAAAATTAAGTATGTTAAGACTTTCAGTTCTTAAAAAGAATTTGTTGTATTAATTATGGTTAACAGGATATTGATGATTAACATATAGTCTAATACGTCAAAGTTGCGATTTACATAGACCATTAAGAATTTATAAAATATTTTTTAATTGTATTATTCAAACTTAAAGGTTTTTCAGGTCGCTGTTTCGACAGCACAAGTTCTATGAATATTTATAGAATAATATCTGAGAATGTTTGAATATTCCTAGAATATTCTCACATGATACTTCAGAGTTCCTCCATGGACCTTCAATGGAATATTCAAAATAGACAAAAAGTTACATTGCGTTCTATAAATATTCTGTATTACGCAAATATTTTAATAACATCACATAATAGTCTAATAATGTTTTATGAATTCTAAAGATATTAAACAAAATGTTAAAAATCATTTTGCGTATTTTTACGGAGTCTTTTTTAAAAAAATATAGATAAAAATATAAGATAACTTAAAAACAATGTGAATATATTTTTACTAGAAAATCATATCTTAAAATGATACAAACTTAAGATTTGATTAAAAATATTTTATTTATACATTGTCGCAGTTACTGTTTCTGAAAGCTTTCTTGGGCTTTGACAAATCATGTTTTGAGGGCATTTTCAGATGGTGTAGTGTTTATATGAAATTTTATAATAGTTTCTGAAAAAAATGAAAAAAAATTGTAAAATTGCAGAAACAAAATATTAGTTTATCAAAATTTTTGTTAATAGTTTTATATGAATAGCGTTATAATATATATTATGTATGTAAAAAAATTGTTACTTATTATTTAAGAAAGAAGCAAATTTAAAAAATTTCCCTTTTTCAATCCCACCCAAAAATATTGCATAGCCAATTTATTAGAAAAAATTGTTTTCATTATTTTCCTAACTATAATTTTAACATTTAGTCCACTAAACCTTGAAAATTCTATCACCTTGAAAGTTAAATAAAGTTTGCTAACTTATCTCAAACTACAACTGAGAACCGCTACTTATATTACTATTAAAATTTATTCCATTAACTTACAACTTCCTTCTTGTTCTTTTGATGTAGCTAAACTTCCAAATTATAAAGTTCTTCCTGTGAACGTAAGAGAAAATCAAATTTTTCAAATAAAGATTCTATTTTAAGAACTTCTTTTCCTATTTAGTATTCATTTTAAGGTTATACAAATCTTTCATTGTTTAATCCATTTTATAATTGTAATAAGAACGAATAAGAGATTTATAACTTTTGTTTTTATAAAATTTGATAATAACTTTAATAACAATTAAAGCTATGTGAATCCAGGATTAGAATTAGTACTAATAAAAAATATTTAGTAATTTAGTATTTAATGCAACCTATAGGAACCGCGTCTTCAGTTTTAATGGTATTTGGAATTTCTTCTTTTGATGTGCTCGGAATTAAAAAGAGAGCCTATAAATAAAATTCTTATGATTGTAAAAAAATGTGAATATTTATTGCTACTAACCTGAATCGATTTGAATATTGGCCATATATTTTGAAATTGATATAGAATCGAAAAAAAACAAATTTCAGTCAATTTATATGAATGTGATATTTTTAAATATATCACTCTTACCTTTGGTGTTTTTTGTTAAAGTTGGAATGTTAACATGTTTATATTATCTTCTTCACTTTCCTCACTTTCCTCACTTTCTGTATTTAAATATAAGGATCTTTTTTAAGGGAAATATTGAATGTAATTGGATTTACATCTGAGTCTGTATTAGTTATGAATTTGCTATTTCTTTTAATTTTTCATATACTTTGTTTTTCACATCGTTGAATACTAATTTGATCAAAGTTGATTAAAAAAAAGTAAAAATTCGACCATTTTTTATTTTGATATCTGCTACATTGGCTCCGACATTTTAAATTTATTAACTTTGACATTAAATTTGATGTCAAAGTTAATAAATTAAAAATGTCGGAGCCAATGTAGTAGATATCAAAATAAAAAGCAACTCTGACGCACTATGTTAATCATAGATTACGTTAACCATCAATATATTTTTAACCATAACTGATACAACAATTTTTTTTTAAAGCTGAAAGTCCTAACACATCGAATTTCATTAAAATAAAACTTCTCCGACATGTCACATATCATAGTTATAATATTACCGATTTTGCAATTTTAACTGTAAATTTCTTAAAACTGTGAGGTGATAGAGCAATTTGGTAAATAGGATCGTGTGTAGCGTCCAAAAACGATAGGATTATTCTCGTTGTTGTGCATTTTTTAAATGCTGTGATCAAAAATTAAATTTTTAATTTTTAATTTATGTCATACGTCTGCGATATTAATTTACCATTTTCTGTATTAAAACATTGGTCGGTTAATGTCGACTAAAAAGCTTGATTATAAATTTATCGTGTTTATAAATCGTTACTATTTTTTAGACAATAAAACAAGTTATATTTTGTCCCATATGTCATGCGTATGGTACAGAATCATGTCGCATTTCTCATCAATTTGACGATATTGCTGATATCTATGAAAACCTTTCCACCTAGCAGCATGTGCATCGATGTTGTTCGATATGATACTAAATACAGAATTTAATTTTGTTTTACAAATATAAAAATCTTTCTTATATCTGTGACACTTGATATAAGCTCTTTGGATTCCATTATTAGCAATAGAAAAATTATTTTTTAATAAAAATGTCATTTAACTATATTGATAATTAATTATTCGAATAAGTAATTTTATTAGAATGCTAAGAAGTTCGTTACAGTATGTTGCACAAAGAAAATACACTTTGTTCAAAACTTTAAGGAAAGTCTAGAATATACGGTACCCTTTTCCATTGCAGTATGTCGCAAAAGTTCTTGTCAACGATATCGGGTGTACAAGTTACGCAATGCTTGAAAGAAAATAAAGTACGGGAAAAGTTTTGCATTACCCTGATCACTATTATCGGTTTCTGCAACGTATGTGCCTTCCCTGATCTCTCGTTGTAATTCTAGGACTTTGGCTAAAGCCAACTGAAGATATTCCCTTGTAGTTGGATGCTATAGAAAAATGAGATACTCGTAATACATGGGACGTGTTTCTAGCCACGATAAAAATAAAGTTCTATAATAATGATTATTTATTTCTAAAATATCAAATATTAATTTTATTTAATATAATTGATAATTACTTATTAAATATACATATATTAAATCATCTATTAAATAATTAATTATTTATGACACTTTATTAATTAATAATTGAAAATATTAAGAAAGATAAACCTTTGCATTGTGAATAATCTAAAATATGTGAAATAATTTACACATTCCGTGTGAAAATCTAAAAAAAAATATAGTGAGTGTATATATATTGTTTTAATATGTACGTATTCGCCGGCCTCTGTCACAATTGAAACGCTTTGTTACAGATACATTGGCTAGAACGATCTGTATGTCAGAAGATAAACTATCAAATGCAGTTATTGTGATTTGATATATATGTGCAAAATAAAAAGATATTAAGTCTTTTACAAACTTTTTTAATCGATTAAGCCCAAAATCATGGAATCTCATTATTTAAAAACTTTCAAAATTTCCTAGGACTTCGAGCATTGAAGAGCAACATGTATACATATATGTAAAATAAATATAGAAACAGTTTTACGACATTAATCGCAAACATGGCTTCGTGATCGATAGACGTAAAGAGAAAGAAAGAAAGAGGAAAATTTGGATTGTTATACTTGTCTCTAGTAAATTGCTGTCACGAGTTTGTAAGAGATTGAAGATGAATACAATTTTCGTTTTGATATAATTGAATAACTCTTCCAGTTGAATGCGATTATATTGCTTTTAAATGTAATAACTGTGGACAAAGAAGAATAACAAGCATTGTCTAACTTTGTTAAATGTCTCGATAAATGCTGACAAATAGCTTTGTCTCTTCTTTTTGTTAAAACAATATTATCGGTAACTATTCACATTTTTAATCAAGTTACGCGAGTCAAACGCACAATTATACATATATTATTGATGATCACTCCAATGTTCGATGAGCACTCAATGATGATTACTCCAAATGTTCCAATCAATAATAAATAAGCTGAACTTACCGCGTATTGCTTAATTCCTTTTGTTCTTTTAGCGTCATTGCCAACATCTTCTAGACAAGGTGCCTGTGTTGAATAATGTATAAAACTTTTCTTTTAACTGTTTATAATTTTAAACATATAAATATAAGCTATTTCATCTTATTAGGAATGTTCACGTATGATTCTGCATGCATTCTGCATCTTATTTTAAAAAAGTATAATCGTTTTTATCATAAGTAATATTGTATCTTACCGACGAGTATCTCTTCATTATGATCTGACGTAACGCTCGTCTTTTTGTAATTCAATAAATCTGAAAGAGTGATTGTTTACACCTTAAAAATTGTGTCGTGATTAGTTGGAATAAATAAATGTAAAAAACCCCGACAATTTCGTAAAACAGTAATAATACCCAATGTTATTTTTAATAAAATTGCTTATATTCTATTTACATTAAAAAATGAAAATCTGATTACATTCCTTATAATTTTGATACTATCTACACTACCATGGGAATCTGGTACGTAATAATAGCTACTCAATGTGCATTGTACTGAATGTGTTGTAAACGCTAGTTGAGATAATGTATCAGTTGTACCCGCGTAATATCCGTTATGTTCGAACATAACTGTTTTCACTGAGATAGTATCAAGTTAATTAGTAGTTGTTCTCTGATTTCGATACACCTTTCATTCCAAATATTGTTGAGAACAATCTAATAATGTATTATTAAAATTTCTCTGAAATTGTATGATTTTGATCACAGTAAAAATTTGATATGTCCCGACAATTTTTATGCGATAATGATTTTGTAATAGGATTAACACAGAAACTAAACACATATAGGCTCGATGTAAAGGGAGTTACAAAGTTGGTATCTGTTTGGATGGTCGTCTCATTGTGTCGTCGTCTGGAAGTAATGATACCTCGTGTTACTTACACGCTTCTGCCTTCGAGTAGAAACGTGCGCTTCTACAAGTTTGTCCCTTAACTTCGGATCGGTTATCCGTTGTATCAGCTTCGTTATCTGGCGCTGCCGGGGTGTCGAGAGGTTCTCTCGCGCTTGCAGGCTTGCACACTAACCGTTCCTTTGTGCCGCGCAAAGTTTCTCCGGTAAACCCTTCCTCGTAAAGAAAAAAAAACACCTTTTTCGCCTCCTTTTTGTCACGAGAAATACGGCACCTTCGTTATTAGCTGTATGCTACGGTGGACTGTCAATGGACACGACCGTTGACTAATGCCGATCGTCGCATACTAGCAACCCCCTCATTTTCACGACTGTTGTCGAAGAAGAGGGGGCCCACGCGAGGGAGTCTGTTTATAACAAGCCCCCTTCGAAATCCGGCTGTTCAACCGTCGTATAAAAGTCCGAACGAGCGGCAGATGCAAGACACCCTCTTTCCTACCCCCCCCTCTCTCTCTCTCTCTTTCTCTCTCGCGTTCTCTATCCCTGCGCAAACCCCGAACGGACGACCGGCACGTGCGAGTGGATACGTTGCACGCGTGCCTAGGAGTCTCGTATCGATTATTCTTGTTCGACTTGGAAATAATCGTACGAGTGATTTTTGCGCGCGCACGTTTTTATAATAGTTATTTACGCAAAAGGAAAAATAATATTGTTTTTATGTTGCATTATATACAGCGAGTTAACTTTATTGGTATACAGTTCAGCCACATGAAAAGAAAACATGGAAAATGTATAAAGTATCCTAAAATTGAGTGTGTCCTGAAACTGACAGTTTTTTAAATTATATGATATCGATCTTCCCTCGACGAAAATTTAATGGGTCGGTAATTTTGGAATATCTCGTATTTAATGATATACAATGTGTAACCATTTTAGATGTGATGATGAATGTTTTTGGTACTTAAATTATTTTTTAGATACTTATTTACTAACAACTATACATATTATATATAAATCTAATTTAAATATAAACAATGTCGCAATAAAAAGCTTGTTACAGCACCGAAATTTACTGGCCTATAGTTTATAGTTCCGATTTGCATCGTGTAGTTCCATCAATATATTACACCACAAACTTTCGAGCGATAGGAGGAGAAAACATTTTTATTTAATGAGCGTACTCAGAAAGGACCTATATAATTCATAAATGCATCCATAAATACGTAAATACTTGTTGCTTATACACATACAGTTTAGTTGAACTACGAAGATTTAAAATGAGTTTTATTTCAAGTCATCTGTTGTGTGTTTTTACGCTTTTCTTCTCGTGAAGTACCTACAGTGAGATCTAATTTAACTCGGTGAACCAATTACCGCCACAAAAGAATAATAAAACAAACAAACATCAGATCGTATCTTGTTGTATTTCATATAATCTCTATTTTATGGTTCACTTATCGTGTAAAGAACGAATTCAGTTTTCTCGTTGTTCATATAATTTTATAAATTTATTAAATAATGATTAATTTGTTAATTAAAATTGAAGATTAAAGTTTCTTATCTTTTATTTCAAGATAAAGAATTTTGTAATTTTATCCAATAAGAGAAATATAATAGACAATAGTTGTTAATCGACAAGTTGTAAATTGAGCAAGAAATATGTATACATATATACATACATATATCTACAGTACTGCTTTACACACACTATGTTTTCATGAAAAAGAATAAATTCATACATACTATCTATTCCTACGATCATTCAAACACAGGAACATTTATAAAAAGATGAATAGTATTGGTTCTTTTATTCGTTATTTTTTATAAATTAGGCCAAGGTAAAAAATTATTTTATTTTGCAAATATGTATAAGAAATGATTCTCAAACGCGTGTTACAGTCTTAACAAGTCATTACTTCTCTCTCTCTCTCTCTCTTTCTCTCTCTCTCTCTCTCTCTCTCTCTCTCTCTCTCTCTCTCTCTCTCTCTCTCTCTCTCTCTCTCTCTCTCTCTCTCTCTCTCTCTCCCCCCCCCTCTCCTCTCCTCTCCCCCCTCTCCTCTCCTCTCCCCTCCCTCCCTCTCTCTGTATATGATTTGGTTACATTATCAATTTTTAAAGAGAAGTTTGACGATACGAAAAGTATAGTCGCTTGAAAGAACTTTTTCGAAAAAGAATTGTAGTCTGAGTTCGCAGAAACTCAGGCTGTACTTACTTGAAGAAGAGCTACCTTTCAAAGATATATAGAGTGAAAAATTGCAACATACGTGTATTCTCAAAGTCGTATTTTTGTAAATGAAAAATATTACAAGCGGGCATCCATAACTTTTGAAATGGTTACGGAAATATTAATTAGGATAAAAGTTTCTGAACCTGTCACTACATTTTTCCTTTTATCCTCGTAATGTAAAACTTGCAATAATAAATATGCAACCATCCTGATGAAATTACTATCTATTATTATCAGCAGTGATGGTGCTGCGACTTGGACTGTAATTTACATTGATATCCGCGCCCTGTTTTCACTTTAAATTACTTACGACGGCAACTTTCGATCGCCAACATTAGGCTTAGATGTTTCTATGCTGGCCATTTCAAATACCCCGGTCGAATTTAATTCTTGAGTACGTCTTCGAAAGGTGGAACCGAAACTAGTTTCGTAAAACATGCGTCGACTTCTTTGTGAAAAAGCACCGTGTCCACGAATTATACTACTTTCCATTCGATTTCTATTGCAGATCGCGGAACCATCCGGTAGACAGAAGCATAAATATTTATTAAACCTATGGCAGAGAGAAGAACAGGAGAGATAGATTAAAAACATATTGCCATGATATATGTCTAATTAAAAAATAAGCTATATATATTTCTCGACGGTTTATTTTTGCAAATTTATATTTATATTCTGTATTTGAATAGAATACTTTTATGTGTTAATATAAATAAAACAAGTAATACTACACATATTTTTAAAACGGAAAAAAGTTATTTTCTGTTGACAACCTTTGCGTAGAGAAGTTCGTAAAAAACTCGTATTTCGACAAGATAGCAATTTTCATATGCTGAAGTAAATTTTCTATAATACTATATTATGCGATTTTTGTTCTTCAACATTTGCAATTATTATATAAAATTTGGAAGAAGTTAATTTCTTTTAATAATTGCTATTGTAATTAACATTTATTAATATTTTTTAATTTTTATTTCTAAATAAAAAAACATCATTCAAAAACTTCACATACTTACCGTTGACGAAACGTGCGGCTAATTAAGTATAGAGCTATGGGATTAACGCAGCTATTACTGAAACTGAGGCAGAAGCCAATTATCCTGAATGCGTGCCAGAAGTAATCATAATCTGATTCGGCCGTGGGGCAAAAGTGGTACCACAGCATAAATATGTGATACGGTAGAAAACAAATCACGAAAACGATTATAAAACACACTACCATTTTGCCCACCTGTTAAATTGCAGCAACAAATGAAATCATCAATATAATCGGATCCAATAAGAGACAATTGAATTATAAAAACTCTTCAATAGTATGATTTTAATATTTGGAAATATAAAAAAAATATATTCTTTCATGTACCCTTCTGCGCGCCCTTATTTGTTCAATGTGAAGATCACCACCGGGAAGTTCGCCCGGCATGTTTCTGGTTGATAATGCTAGATGCCATGCCATGCCTAAATAAAAGCCTGCTATGACGCACAACGGTATCACGTAATACGCCAAAAATTTGAATATTACTATCCCCTTTCGATATGCGGCTCCTGTAATATGAGAAAGTACATAATGCGGTGTCTATCTTTGAGTAATCACCTAGCGTTACGAAATTTATATTTTCTCACATATTTTAACATCGTTCAATGAGTTAAAGTAAAATATTATTTTATGCGCGCGCTAATACGGCCTTTTGAAACTTGAGCTGCGATCATAAAAACTCGCGAAGTGTTCCCACAACAACGAGCTGCTGGAAAAGTTTTTTCTTTTCCTCAACAAGTAAAATGACATTATCATATATAAATAAACTTCAAGTTTTATTATAAATTTGACAGTTTATATATGCACGTATTCCTAATAATTGGCGACATTCAGAATGTGTCCAAAAGAATTGCATTATGGCTTACCAAATTCTGCTGGGAAAGGACTGCAGACTAAAATCGTGTGGTTTTTCCCTAATGATTGAGGTGATACATTGGAGAATAGCGCGGCGGGCATAGCTAAGACAATCGCTAAGACCCAAATAAGGGATGCCGTTAAAATGGTAAGTGGTTTTGCGCTTAAACCCGCTACGTGGCGACGAATAGGGTTCACGATGGCGCAATATCTATGAGAACATGAGAAGATGCGGCAATGGATTATATCATAAAAGCGGTAGAAGCTCGTTTATTTCAAAGATAAATTACTCATGACACAAACGATCATTAATTTGCATATCTTAGATTGTTGTGCTTTATCGATTTTACCTAAATTAAACCTCCATTTAATGTAGATGCAGTTTTAAAATTAGGAAAGAATATCGAGAAGATAATTGTAATTATTTCCGTGAAACATATTTAACTTTAAATTAATGATCATTAACGTAGAATATTCGACTGTATCTGTATGAATATCCAACAGTAACATTGGTTGTCTTGCACGTTCATTAAAATGAGTTACATTAATAGTATACATTAATTAGCTTCGAGAACCGATTTTATACTTGGATATATTACAAGTGAAATTTCACTCTAATCTCTCGGCTAATTGTACAAGTTAAATTAGGCTACGGATATTCGTCTGCTATCTAGTTAAGCAAAATTTTGTTTAATTCCACAACAAGAAATTTTGTTAATTTGCACAACACGATAAGGTTCTTAGCTCACGTATTTACCTTTCGGCTGACAAAGCGGCTAAAGTAAACACTGACACACCAATCGAAATATCTTTAGCACACTCGGATAGTTTGCAGATAGTTAAGCCCCATGGCCACGATTCGATCGTGTAAACAATTGATGTGAAAGGTACGCAAGTCACAATCACCTGTAACAATGAATTATCTCAAAATTCGATACAGATAATACTTTGCCATCAAATTATGTCATGAAAGACTGTGATAAATTATCCTGGGAGGTCAGGACGATCATAAATATACTGAGAAGATATAATATATTTTCTCTGTCATAAGTAAAGATTATTTGAGGACAGAAAATTATGGACACGGATAACAATTATATAATTGTGTTAAATATATTTATATATTTCTTCAATTTTTAATATTTTTCCTAGAAAAATTTATTTTTCGGAGAAGACATGTCTCTTTGATTATTTTCTTACTTTTATCCATGAAAGAAATGTACATTTTTATTATTCTCTTATATGTTGAATTCTTTTATATTTTAGATAAAGAGTTATTTAACTCAAACAATTTTTACTCTCCTTGAACTGGAGAAAATTTCGAGAAACAAAGGAAGCGCAAGCGCAAAGCTGTGTGCTCACCAGCAAATCGCCCAGAGCTAAAGACAGCACGTATGTGTTTGGTATATTTCTCATACTGGTATGACATAGCAAAATGAGAATCAAGATACCGTTTCCTGCTACGCCAACGACTAAAATTAACGAAAATATTGCGGGCACGATGTAAGTCTCAGGCCTTTGAGCATATGGTACGTATTCATCATACTCATCATACTCCATTTTAGAAGTTGCGTTTAAATACATCACTTGCGTATTAAAAACATCACTTTCTGTTATGCTTAACATCATCTGCAATAAAAGAAATATTCCTGTTTTGAAATTACCGATGCTCTTGATGTACAAACGAAAAACGTAATTGCAAAATAATAAGAACGGCAATATTGTCTTCAAATATAATAGTTATAAAAAACAGTTTTTAAGTACTGCGTATTGATCGCCAAACAATATATTTGTATTGTTACATACAAACATACTGTGCTGTACAATCTGTATATCTGTTTGTATGTAACATGATGCAATTATACACAATACTAAGATATTATAAATAAAAAAAGTTAATGCATTTTATCGATATGACTTGCCGCTCTCTCTTGCAATTAATCCTAAAAATTATTTTATGAATTAAAACACGAAACGCTCTATTAATAGCGTTTTATAAATTTAGTTACAGCTTGTTTTCTGCACCATACAGACAGCGGAAAATTTAGATCGCTTGAAATGATAAAATCAATCTGAATTATAACGTAATAAAATACATCTAGATTGAACTGACAATGATAAACATGATAAATATTTTACAATCTCTTATCAGCTGCATGCAGTTTTTTAAATATGACAAATTAAATAAGACAATTTTTTGTTACAATTTATACCTCGTGTCGTGATGTTCTTTATCTCAGATGTAATCGCATGTAGTTATCGCAGATAGAATAAAACGATTAAAGATAAGGCTGCAGGCTGCTTTAGATTATATATTGCGTAAATCTGTAATAAAGTATAAAGATCGTATATTTTTCTCATTTTATTTCATTAATTTACGAAAAATGTTTTAAATTAAAAAATGTTTGCTATTTTACAAATGTAGTTACTAGGTTAAATATAAGTAGTATAAAATTATATGAGCAAAACAGTAATCTAATTATCAGTCTCTTGTTAATTTAATTCATCTTTTGTCTCTTTCTAACTGCCCCCCCCCCCTCTAGAAAGAGATAAAAGATGCTTTAAACTAACAATAAGATCAAAGTTAAACGACGATGGTGAAAATCAGAGTTAGGATTATTTAACTTGATTGTGTTTATCTAGATTGCTTGCGAATATTGTTTTGCGTAGAAGGACATTCACTACTTTAAAACTATGCTTAGCAGTTTTAATTATATTAGTTGCGGATTCACTACAATGACATTTATAATGCGCAAAATTCCAGCTCTCTTCGACTCTTGCGTAAATATGAAATTAGCCTATTATTAGTGAAATGATTAATACTTTAATATTACAATATATGTATACAATGGAAGCAGTGATGCATGGAGATCGCTCATAAAACAGTAACAATAATTCAATTGGTCGGAAATTACAAAATATAATTGTGTGTGTGTGTATGTGTATAAAATTACATAATAACAATAATATATACAAGAGAAGAATCTTACCTTGAATTATTAGGCCGTTAATTTCCGCCATTCATAAAAATTAGTAAAGTATTTCTGTAACAATCGTAATTATAATTAATATTGTGAAATATATTATTTTGCATGTTTAAAATTATTAAAGTAATTTGTAGATACATTAGTTTTTTTACATCTTTAATTAAAAATTAAACAAAATACTACAGAAAAATTAAATCTTTTAGTGTACTTTGACAATAATCAACGTCAGGGTTAGATTATTTGGCCATTTTGAGTCCTACATTTTCATGTATAACACACATATATAATACGTATTAAAACGTAGGAAACATGTTATACTTATAGAGTGCTTTACATGGCCTCGCTTCTATCGCTTTAACCAAACTTCTTAATTCGCTAGCGAATTCGCTGATTAAACTTCTTTTAGGCGCTTAATTCTTATTCGTCTAGCATCTAAAATTTGGAAGTCATCAGAGGAGACATGAGTTGATAATGTTCTTCTATAGTTTATTAAATTTAAATTTGTTGACTAAATCGTTTCTTTTTTCCCCAACTATAGTAACATCACTGAAGATAATCCAGAAAAAGAATCGAACCGTCTGAAGAAATTTTATTTAACAAGTTATTAAAAAATTATTATCGCGCCTTATCTGCGTTCGGCTCGCATTAGTCCTTTTTTAATCATATTTGTTTATCACATTGGAGCCGTTTGCTATTTATTTTCTTTGTTATACGTATAATACATGGCTGCACTCACGGTGTATTATACTATGTATAACACGTGGAGGAAACCACGTATAATATATCGAGTATAATACGTACCCAATCCTGAATCAACCACAAGAAAAATTTGTTTTTGAGTAGGAGAATTACTTGTAAAATTCTGTTCTGATCAGTGGCGTTTTTTAATTTAAAGTTTTTAATCTGAAATCTTTCTTTTAATCTAAAGTTCATGTAAATTAAAATTCAATTCGCTTCTATTACCGTCTCCAGCACAGTTCTCCTCATTATTGCATAAGTTTGCTATAAAGTCACATAATCTTTAAGAGACGATTTCTCAAGACTGTAACGTCAATGCATAAGTGGGATCTTTGAAATTATTCCACCGTCGAATTTCAAAGTTCCAAAGTTTTAAAGTGCGAAATGTGCGAAGCAATTTAAATGGAAAATCTCGATTGATGTATGGTAGAATAATTCGATGATTATTTATTATATATTCCAGTAACGGGCTTACACATCCCTTGTAGACCTTGTTAATATGCATGCATATCTCAATATAAATATAAATTCACATCACTGATCAAGTTGATTAATAAAAATATACAAGTGTATTATTTATTCTCTCTTCGAAGGAAATTCCATACATGTATGTGTATCATAATAATATGACCTCGTACATATTTTAGTGGCTTTTAATATGCATTAAAAATCATGTTTACTCCAATATGTAAAAATGTAATTAATCTCTTAAAACGACTCAAACTGTGTTGTATATAATCGGATATATTAATAATGCTTCAATAGGCACTAAAACTCACGACCGGATGAAGCGTAATGAAACGCAACTTCGGGTTTTACGTGCGAATGACTTATTCCCTAAATAAATTGACTAACGCTCGAGTTGCAGAGAATTAAAAATATTTCGGAAATTGCAATATTTCGTTAATAAAGGCCGTTGAACTGTTACTATCATTGTACGGATTATTTATATTTTCTAACAAAACACACTTATTTTTAGATATATTAGTTTTTTTAAGACAATCATAAAAGTAACTCTTTTCTCTTTAAATTTGTTTATATAATAATTAAATAATATCTATATTAAAATAATCATCCGTAACAAAAAGATGATCTGCTTAATATTGTTTTATAGTACTAGGTATATTTGCACAGATGATAAATATTTTTTTAAAAATTATTCGTCAAGAAACTAAATTATTGTGTTGTGTACAAGTTTAACAAAATTAAAAAAATATTATTTTTCCTAAAAATGTTTTTATAATTATAAGATAGTAAATTGTTTTTCCATCGTTAACATTTTTATTGGAAAAAAAAACTGACGTTTTCCATTATTTTAATCGTGCGATATCGTTGTCAATCTCAAATTAACAAACTGTTACAACTTGTAATATTTTTTCTTGCTGTCTGAAAATTTAATTAATAGCTACGTACGAGTATACTATTAAGTATTGCTAAAATCAATTAAAGTTATTGCATTTATTGCATATTGACGTTTACATATGTTACAAAATTTACTACTGCCGAATGTAATAATAAAATATTAATTTGCGTCTATCTACCATAATATAATGACGATAAATATAAATTCTCATTAATCCTGATGCAATAATATAATAACGATCATATCAGAATACACTAAAATTCATATATGCTCGTGACTTATTTAAACAAGATACGCTCTTAATTAAAATATTTTCGTGCATCCTCAGCGATAAACCTTTGCCATTGAATAAAATAGCTTTATACTTGTTCATAACTCATGATTGAGTGTACGTATCATTAAAATGTCCCTCGTATTTTTTTGTGAGACTAGCTTTCACGACGTAGATATATTTTTACCTAACATCGCAAATGAAATTTCCCTAACCTCGTATTACATAAGGTTGCAGTATACTCAAGTTATATACATTTTTGAAAGTTTTAAAAGTTCTGAAAGTAAACTTTATATACGATAACACGATCAAAGTTAAACCATTAAAATCGGCGTTGAATACATTGATTTAAAGACGCCTATAGAAAACAATTTCTACATCAGCATATTGTGTGACCAATGAAGTTTAAACTTTGACCTAAATTTAAATTTAGAACAACTACGTGCGACGTATTTGTCTCATTTCTTATTCATTTCCTCCGCTGAATTCTTCGCCATCGCAAGACCCAAAATAATTTATTTTTAGAGGGAGATTCCGATCAATCTGTTATCTATATTTATGTATGCGGCTATTCGGACTATTAATAAACTTCCATTTAATGTGTAATTACTAAGCAGCTGAACATATACTATCTATTATTTATGTACTACTTAAATTCTGCTCTAAATGGCTGGAGCTTAGCAAGAAATATTGAGTTTGCTCATACATGTCTGGCAGGCAAACTGCATAAAAACATCTGTCGATAATAAGACTTACGATCAATTTCACGAAAGCCTCTTCCTCCTCTTTGCGTCGAAATTTTAATGTTTAACGCATGTACGGTTATAAATAGGAAATTACATCAAAACGTATGCTGGAGAACGTCAAACGTCATTTTATAGTCGCAAGCAAAGAGAGAACTTTGATGTTTAAAATCTTGAGAATTTAATACCAAAACTGCGAATTTAACGCTCCAACATTTTTTTAGTACATTATGGAAGGTAAAGAAACACGATTTTTTAGTTATAGTATCAATATTATATGATTTAAAAAATTACTTTATAAATAATTTTTTAAATAAAATTTCCATTAATACAATATTTATCTGTTAACGTTACTTTTCGACAAATTAAGTCATGTTACGATGAAATGCGTCACAGTATGTGGCTAAGATATAACTATAAAGTTATTTTAAATATTTTAATAATTTGGTATTATAGTGTCAGCTTTTATATCCAAATAAATGATTACTGGGAGCACAACGGGCTGTGCATTCTATTATTGCATGTAACAAAGTGAATTAATTACATAATTAAACAACTTAATTAGAGGTTAATTACGATTGCTGCTTAGAATTGTGGCAGTACATCAAAATGCTATGCAAAATTTATATTACCAGACAACACAAGCGCGCGCTTCGCGCCATTTGCTCTCTCTAAAAATTCGCATGGTTTAACAGCTGCAAATAACACGACTGAAGCATGTCGTATTGCACAAGCGAGACAGCCAATCAGCATCTCGGAAAAGCGACAACAATACTTCGAGACTTTCGACTATCGACTTAACACACCTTTGTTTATATAGGAAAAAAGGTATGCAATACGTAGTATTTAACATGTGTAGCATGCAACAACTCATATATCTCTCCGATACGATATATTGATTGGTCAATATTGTTATCTGCCAGAAGTAATTAATGGCCTAATGGAACGCAAAGATCAATTTTTGCTAGTTTGTTCAAATTACTGTTACGAAACTAAAATTGGAAATTTGATTTCAATACATTCGTCGATGCGTTACATGATAAATATAGCGAGATTATAGCGCGAGCTATTTTCGTGTTTATTAATTCGAGCCGTAACTGCGTTCAACGTGTATGCGGTTGCGGTTTGGTAAACTTATGCGGTAACACGCAGTGCGTCAACTTGTACACTGTCAATTACGGGATTTTAATAAAATACTCATCTGCAATTAGGAAAAATGATTACAAACTTTTAATTAGTTTACATTCTAAAGAAAATGTAGTTCACTAAGAAAGGGCATCTATATACATATAGCGCAGATTCTATTGACATAATCTTCGGTTACTGCTTTTATCATGTGAAAATATTTACAGCTCACTTTGATTGACGCCGTCTTGCAAACATTAATTAATTAGAATAACGTATTACGCTTGCGTTGTTGGATTTCCCCTGGTTTGCTTACAGGCGAAAGCATTGCAACCATCTGTCTCTTTTTTTACTTCGTCATAAGAACAGCGTAACTTGAGACAGGTTTGGATATTATATAAGGTTTCTTATTGAGCGATTAATTTTTGTAAGGAGTAAGATAAGAGATAAAATAGTAAATATAAAAGCTTCATTAATAGTAAATTATATTATTGCTTATGACCTAAATTATGCAAAACGGTTAAATAATTAACAATGATTGCTAAACAATAAAAATAGATTATCCTGTTTTTAATGCTGCCAACATTGTCATTTATATATGTATACATATATATCATTATATATGTATATCATTTATATATTTTTTATATATATTAGTATTTATCTGTGTCTTTTAAATATGCAAATGTATACTAAAAGAGAATACTAAAAAAGAAGCGAAAATAAATACTCCTAAATTGACCAAAGACAAATCAAGTGTTAATAAAATATATAAAAACTTTATCAATAAGAAAAACTGTAACATCTTCCACTTGTAACATTCTTATAAATTTAAATCCACTGTTTTGTTCAGAAGAGTTTTTTATCGATCTGTTATTATATTAATTAATTTTATTCTTAAATTAATTTTATTAATAATTTTACACACGAGTTTTTATGTCGCATACTTCTGACTTATCACTCTCGCGTTGTATTGTTTAACTTAATAGATTTAAATAATTGTAAATACCTATTTAATCAAGCACTCTGCAATGGTTGTTTATATTATAATACATCCATGATTCAGACCTAAGTGTAAACTCTTCGTAAAGCTATATCCGAATTACAAAGCAATAGCAATTTCACATTAGCTGACATTGCGTCTCCACATAAACGATTCAGCAATTGTCAAAGCGGATTGTAGCTTTTTCGGTGGCCCATTTAATCACGTTTGTGTTAATTGACCAATCGATAATGCATATGCTAATCACACTTACACAGCGAGGAGATTAAACTAAGTAGTGTGAACAAAACAAAGCCATGCAGTAATTTTAGTAACTACATAGCAATTGCAAATTCTAATATATGTATTATATAATATTTATATTTTTCATAAACATCTGCTCTCGTGTACCTTTTTCTCGTCTTGCACTTGTAGGTATTTTATTTAATCATCGTCGAAAGTTAACATCATTATACAACGACATAGACAACTACTTGAAACTTAATGAAAAATTTCATTTGACTTCGACAGAATGACATAAGTTTTCCAATTGACGGAAGACTTTGTAAAGTGGAAATTTTGCGTTTATCTTGCTCAATTCATGCAGGCCACTATATAAAAATGGAAAACATTGCAGAAAGATTCATAAGACATTAATTAACATATTTTATTATACAGCGCTTGTTTGTGTAAATACATTTTTGTACTAAAAGAATCATATATATACAGCGATAGATGCTTCTAGTAATAAAAATATTGTTATTGTATAAAATCGATGATGATTTGTCATAAAATTTTTAGAGAAAATTTATCTGCTTTTAAATATTTCAATTACAGGTTCTCTTCTGTTATAAAATAATTGTAACTACACTCTCAGAATAGTTCTTCTAAATAGGCTCGTTATAAATTTAATTACAAGTTTGTTAAATATATTTGTTTGGTATTTATTATATCACCTGCCTAAATTAAAGTATTTTAATTAATTAAATTTACCAAATTATTTTAATAAAGAGCTACTTGCACACATACATACACAATATATTATATAAAAAAGTAACTTAAATCAATTTATTATATATTTTCTTTAAACCAACATGTTTTCATTGCTCTTTTGGTAGCATTGAAGTATCTCTTTAGCAAGTGAAGTCAACAGTAATAACGAAGTATTTTCGTTTAGTTGACGAGGATAAACGCAATATCGCGAGAACGGCATGATTTAACGATTTGTCGCTTTCCGAAATTAATTCACTTCTCTTCTGCAGCGCGTTCGATATTCTTGGCATATTCCCGACAACTTCAATTTCCACGGTAATTTCGAATCAAACGCAATTCTCATCGATTTTGCCTCCGGAGGAATGCGTTTCGTTTACAAAGTTTAACGTAAATTCCGGCGTGCCACCCGAATTCACGCTACATCGATAGCATACTGTGAAAGAATCTAAAACGCGTATGAAACTTTAATGTCGACATTGTAACTTGATATGTATGAAATATCTGTGAATTTATGCAACATAAAGTTCACATGTCATATTTTATTAACGTGTAACCTTTAAAGTCTCCATAAAACATATAAAGAATTAATACGGGAGCAAATTATTCTGGAAACAAAACGAGATAAAGGTATATTTATCTCTGTATTTGTTTTATAAGTTGTTTCTGCAATCAACGAGTTTGTAAAACTGACGTGAATTCGAGATATACAAACTGTTCTTTTGAACGTCAGTAAATATTGAATGATGATAAATTTAAGTCAAATCCAAATATAAGCGATGTCACATACCCACTTTAGAAAAGAGCTCAATATTTTATTTGTGCCATTTTAAAAGGAAATGTCTCATTTATCTCCACATATGGAAACAGATATGGTAGTGGAACAAATCAGAAATCGATCACGACAGTATAGGCCAGGTTACAATCGAATTGTTTGTTACTTTCATGACGCAATCAGTGCTTGCAATTTGCTATCGATATATTAGTAAATGACAAAGGGCTCTAATTTATAATTGCGACACGGTCGATAGCCGTCTAATTAAGTTAACTACAAGAGCTTACGTTAAACATGTTACATTTATCAAAGTTTACATTTAAGTTTATAGAGATTTTATAAATCGTGTAGTTGTTACATATCTCTCTTGTTTAAAATTATATCAACTTATTTCAAGAAAAATAGAAAGAAATCTCTGAAGTATTTATAAATAATTTCAATAACTAATCAGTTGGATAAAACAATTATTCAATTTAAAATAATAAAATCATTAACTCTAGGTTACAAAATGTAATGAGAACGGAAAATTATATGTGTAAATGATATATACAAATACTAATTAATTGTTTCTTTATTTTATTATTTTATTTTAAATTTTATGATTTATTATTATTATTTTATTATTTATCATGCCTCTCGTATTTGTATTGATATCTGTCAGAAATATTTATGTTATGAAAGTATTTGTTAAATTATAAATATTCATAAATGCCTTTATGCATGGCAACCTTCTGCCTGCAATATGCAATAATATTTTTACACACGGATAAATATATAATATATAATTTTTATCTTATTTATAATAATGTATAAAATCTCTAATTTACTTATTGTAAATAACGATTACGTCTGTTTTGAAAGTAATCATTATTTTTCAATGAATATTTATTCTAAAACGTTCGCAAATATAACAATTAAATTTGCAAATATTTTTTTCTTGAAAAAATGGTATAATGTGCAATTGTGCAACACATGCTTGAGATTACATTTTTATTATACAAGTGTATAGCTATAACTTTAAAATCGTTATTTTTTTAATTTTAATTACAAATATGTTTTTCATGCACGTATCTTTTAAGGTAAGAAATATTTTATATAATTACTGTAGCTTTGTATTTTAAGATATATTTTTAAATAAATGTTGGATTTTCTTATTAGGAAAATACAGTGTATTGTATATACTACAAAAAATTTACATTTGTATGACTTCAGTTATACAACATACAGCTCGATATTTCACGCTTCTCGTGAAATATTGTGCAAAATTTTTCTCACGAAGCATGACGCCATTTGAAGCTGCATAAAGCTTTTGCGGATTTACCATGGATGTTGCCTCTACAGAAAGTTCTCAAGATGTATTTCTTGAGCCTTTTACGGGTTAACCCACTTACTAACAGTTCTTTTTATAAATCTAAATGCAATTGAGCTAATTGTATTACACATACGAGTATGCTGGGCAATACTTTTGGTTCTTTTGATTTTTGTTGTTCCGTAACGTTTCAGTCAACATTATTCACTCATAATTAATTGCTATCTATCGTAATCTGGATTAGAAGCTTTGGATCATTAACTTGTCATTAACTTCGCCTGTATCGCGGCTGCCTCTTACACTCTCTATTCCAACCAAGTGTACAGTGATCGATAGCATCCGTTTAAGAGTATAAAACTAGTTAATCAATCAAACGTTAATATCTTACGATAGTAAAACTTTTTTAACCTAGAAATCAGTACCTTTAAGGATCTTTCAACTTGACAAAGAGATAAGATGTTGATAATGTTGTTTTATTTATTACAATTTTTCATTAGTTTACTTAATTTTATGTCAATAAATCATTCTTAAGCTACGCTTTATAATGAAACTGCCGGAATTAATGATTCCAAGTGTCGACAAAATATTAAACCGATAGTACTATATGAATACAACGATTGTGAACTTCAGAGTTGTATCTAGTTTAAAATAATCACGTCTCGAAGATCAAGACTTTGACATGAAGCATATTATCTTTCAGAGTAGCTCACGAGTAAATTGCTAGAACTATAATAGTTCTTAGCAACTAATATCTTCGTCACACCGCTTTTCACCACGACGCAACAGATGAATTCAAAATGAGCATTATCACAGTATTGGGCTAACTTACTATTTATCATTGTATCCATCAATTTCTGTGAATATGTATAGAGACGAGAGGAAGAGAATTGTATCGCTTTTAGCACGTTTGCCATACGGTAATACATATATGTATATGGTATTCGTTTCTTCTCTCGATACAGACTGCTTCTTCGGCACATGTGCGAGAAATTTCGCATAGCTTTATGCGAAATTGCAACTCAAAAGGTACAATTTCATTCCGCATGTCTTAAGGAGTTGAAATGACATGGAAATCCACATGACCTAGTCACATGATCATACCGGTGAATAAAAGAGCTAGCAAAGTTTCGGCGGACAACGGGCTCGGGAACATGAGTTACGTGAGTGATAGCTCAAAAACGATGACGCAATGGAAACGTGGATAAATGTCGAAGCAAAGGTATGTAACGACGTTGCTTTTTGGATATTAGATTCGGTTCAATTGACGATGAAATGTGTTTCATACTATTGATGAGAGCACGGCTTCTCTGGTTCTGACATGTAAGTATAAAAAAAAGCCAAATGATTGTCTTTTATATTCATCCCGGATATTCGCGATCATTTATTATTTAGGATTCAATTTTCCAGGATTGCGATTCCAAAAAATTAGAATTTTTGTTATCAAATCATAATCAATAAAGCTGACATTGTCATTGATGAATTACATCGAATGCTTTTAGGTACATTCAGAATTTAATCTTGTTACTCACGCTAGATATAAATTGACAACGTTTGATAAACAATTTCCTATTTTTTATTTGCAACAGAGATTGGGCGTGATAACGTTAAAAGTCAAAAGAACTGCCGGGAGCCAACGTCAATCTCGAAACTTGGAAATAGTCTGTGTAATTTCCGTTTGATAATCCATACAAAATCTCGATAATCTGTGACATTTTCCGTAGATAAAGATATCTCATTAGCGCAAGAATTTTATGACTTTCTATATGTGCGGGATAACGAGAGTACGTATTTTCATAACACAAAGACTTCACTTCTAAAATATTACTTGATACAATAATTGCTTCTTATATGTTTCTCTTTAAATATATAAATGACATTTTTATTTAATGCAATTTTTCACACTTAATAATAAATATCAAATAACAAATGACAAGAGTAACGTTCTTTTTAATCTATCAATTACAAATGTGCTGATAATAATGCTACATGTGCATTCATATACACGTGTGCATACACGTATAATGTGTTTTTTGAAGGAACAGTATTTGCGATTGTTTGTGCATACACATTTTTCATTGTTTGTATCAAGTCAAATATAGTTCTGAAAAGACAACGTTTCTCAGAGATTGGTCTTACTGCCATTGCTGCTGACAGCTCTTTCATCATAACTTTTTTGAATTGCTCCTTCCGTGTAGGAAACGTGTTCGGCATATAGAGTTAGCCGCAATGGAAAATGTAATTTGTTTTAAAAGGTAAACCATATGAGTGTGCCCGAATAACCGACATATTGCTCAATCTACATCTATAATTTTATTCCGTCTATCATAAGAAGTGCACAGTTCCCCAATGACGTCACGTTCCATTAATCCGCAACTGCGAACACTTGTCGCAGTAATCCACGTGGAAAGGGCCTCATATTCTATTATAAGCCGCTTTCATTTATTGATTATCATGCGATTGGCTGTGCGACGGAGATAAATTACTCGATTTTTCTGAAGCGGATCGAATTGCTGATTTAGACTTAAAAAAATACTACCCCTAAAACATACTACGGACCCAAAAAATAGGGTCGAAACGTTGTATTAAAATAGAGGTATATGCCAATTGGGTTGACTACAAGTTTCCCGGTTAAATTTAAAAAAATGTTTGAATCCGACAAATCATAAAAGTCATTTGTTTAAAAATACAAAAATGCATCTGCCAAAAAGGTTCATTATACATTGTACAATGAATTGCCAGAATGTAGTTGAATGAGAGATCTTAGATCAAGCCATAAAAAGAAGATTGATGTTTATAGCATGGATAAAATAAATGTTCGTACGAATGCTTCAGAAGCGTACGCCTTTTTCCTGTAACAACCTGCAGAATGTGATGACTGTCAGGATGTTCGTTTTTCTTGAAAGTCCCGTTCCCTATGAATCGTTACTTTGAAAGAAAGTAGAGCAATAAAAATGTCAAAGAAGACACATCGAGCATATACTAAGGTAAAAGTATTCAAATTTATAACAAAAGAAGCAGTTGTTGAATTTGATAAAAAGATCAGTTTACACAAGAATTGTATATACATCACTACTCGATGTGAAATGTTATAGAACGCGTTTATCGCGGTTTTGTCACGGCAGACTAATTTTCCCCGAGTTGGAGGAGATAAAAAGTACGCGATACAGAGATAAAGTGGTAGTAAGAAGTATAAACCAGTCGAAAGGACAATTTATTTCAGATAAGTCCAAAAGACCGCGCACAAACGAATAAAGCAGAGTAGATTGTTAAACGAACGCACTGCTGGAAAGCTACGGTAGTGAATTATTAAGAGAAAGGAATGAAAGCTGCGTGCGTTCAACCATGTTGTCGCTTTTATGAAAACGCTTGACAGTAAATCAACGTTTATTTCTTCATCATAGAACAACAGTCACAAAACATCCATCGCCCACGTCATTATATCAACACAATGTATCGACGACTATTAATTTTGTACATGGTGCATAGGGCACGCTTCACATACGTGTAATATACTCAAGAGAATGGGATGAAATACACAGTCTTGAGTACACACACCCAGCGCACACTATTATACAGCGCATTGATATTTATTAGGTACAATAGCTCGTGCAATTTGAATGTAGTAAAATGCAGCAATAGATGTTGCAGCTATTGTATGATTCTCTGAATTGAGACGAAGCAATCTCACGATAATCTGAATAACCGTGTTTCCGCATCGTAAACAGCTGGAATGTACACATGTCTCGCTGGAAATCGCGCGTATTTAGTGGAATTTTTATCATCGGATCTTCTCCATGAGGGTGAAAGCTGTGAATAGTAAAAGGTATTTTGCGCGTAAATCCTCCTATCTGGATTTTGTTTAATCGCTACGAGCAATATGTGTGACGCTAAGTTTAAATTACGCGAGTTGTCGAATGCCCCAAGGAAATGGATATCCGGCGAGGGTCGAACTGTTGTCGCCATGGCGAGCCCTTTTACCCTGTTTCAATGAGAATTTCTCTTGAGAACGGTAAGATGCTGCTAATTCTGTCGTTTGATATATTTCAAAGGAGGATATCTTTTGCAGCGCGAGCTACATTATTTAAACATAGACTCAAATGCGAATCAATGAAAACGCATTATCGTTCCTTTTAACAGGTTCTCTTCCAGACTACCAGACTACCAGATGTAAGATTGCTCGATCGTACTTTATGCATTACATAAATTTCTATTTTTATATCAAGGTTCTGTGAAAGTATTTAAAGTAACCAATAAAATTGCTTACACGAATGTAAACTTGATAACAGAAAGATTTTCTTTCGAAAAACAATTAAGTAATCCTCTTTAAAAAGTCTATTCCCATGCCTCATACGTTTTGAAGCAACTTTATGCAACAAAATATAATACTTTTTATGAATTTGAAAATAATTAGAGACTAAAGAAGCACACAAATTATATAGAATTATCTATAATTTTTGTCTTTTAAAATATTCTTATTAACTTTATCTAACAAAAGATACAAATGGTCAAATAAAAATATTATAATAAAATATATATTTTCCATTAAGTTGAAAATGTTTGACATATTTCTTCGATATTTAAGAATAGTTAATTATTTGCGATTAATTGAAAATATTGGTTACTCAGATGAGTTGTTCTAAATATATAACAAAATCTGTATTAAGCAATATTTAGTTATCTCGTAACAATAATTGTTTTATAAAATTTAACTCGCAAAAGTTATTCAATGATGAATTCTGTGCACAGGAATTGCATAACGGCGTGTACGGTTTCAGCATATGCAATCTAGAATGAATTAAACTCAAAAATAATAAAAAAGTTTATGAATGGTTAAACGTTCTCTTCTCATATTACAAAAAATATAGAGTTTTTATAACGTCTATACTAGCACGGTTTTTGTAATGCCTTAGACGATTACACAGCCGTGTTATTCTATTTGATATTCTCTACCTGAATTTCAATTTTCTAACGAATAGAACAAATTTATCAGAGATTTTTACGTTTTACCTTCAAATTATATATAACAACCTTTGATACAATTTTATCCTTTGTTCTTTCAAGTGTAAACACATTATTTCTATTTCGGATTTTCAGATAAATAGATGAAGACTTTTTAAATTATTTTTAAATGTATTTCTAACTTGTAGTTTTATCTCATTGTCAGTATTTTTCATGTGCAGTCACACGTTCTGCGATTCTTGTTAATTGAAGATGAAAAAAGGTTTTAAAGTATTTTCACTGGTGTTTCATTATCGTTTATCTGTAATCAATTATTTTACGCTATTTAATTTACTTTTCTGATTTAATCTTACAAAAAGCGTCAAAGGGAGATAGGAAGTAGCAGTTACGAGAGAAAATGCAATGAATATTTTAATATCTCATGCATAGCCATACATATTATATTAAATCATTACGCAACATAATACACAAATGTGAAATATAATGTTACTCACTCTCTGTTATCTAATCATAATCTATTAAATTGCTTTAGAATTAACGTCCGTAATAATAAAACAGTATTGCCTGACAAATGGCTTATGTAATCTAATTTCAAAATCTGCAAACGAGCAAATAAGCAAATTAGAATGAAAACGCTGCTTCGAACATCTTCTATCAAAATCTATCTAAGATAAAATGACTTTGATGCATTCTTCACAGAAACTTGTTTCTTTTTTTCATGTCGTTGTCGCATGTTCTTTAGATTCCCTAGACAAGCATTAATGGCATTTTATGGTCGTTCTACAATGTAACTGATTCCAGAGAAAAATGGTGAAAGATCAGTTGAGGATGCTACATGTAAAGAGTAATAAATTAATACTGACATAGTTTCGAAATTTATGTCTCAGTGTAATAATCTCAAAACACGTAATCACTACATATATTCTATAGCTTTCGAAGCTATAGAATAGCTTCAGAAATCAGAAGCTGAAGAATATTAAGTCTGGATACAATAGAATGTTCAACTTGACGAAAATCGATAGAAGCTTGAGATCGAGATCTCGATTGTACATGAGAAATACCATTGTGGTGGAATCTGTTCACAAAATCTATAGACCACTGAGTTCCGAAACGCGTAAAGAACACGTAAAGTTACAGTAAAAATGTCGAAACGCATATCTAGAAATGGAAAATGTATATAAAAATGGCTAAATTAAAGATTGTAAAAGATATCGCATTCGCCGTTACTCATATTCCTTTGTAGCAGTCTGTAATTTCACATCTCTCGATTTATATTTCCAGAAAAATTTTACGTTAAACGTGACACATAACTGTTTTACAAGCGTCTCCGATATAAAATTCTAAACTTACACGAAAGACCTGATGTACGCGCTTGAAAAAGGATATTAATCGCTCGCAAAAGAGCTAGAGGTAAATATGAGATGCAAGTAACCCCTCGGGAAGCATAATGTTCCGCGGAAATAACGAACAGGCGCAACTTAAGGAACTTCCGATGTTCCTCGATCAAAGATGATATAGATGCGGATAACCGCCACCATGCATCGTTGCCGTATTTTACCTCTTACACCGTCTCCTACACCTTGCCTATAATTTCCCCTTGCATTTCTCTCTGTTACTTGCCTTGAGCTACCGTCTTCTCGCAGACAGACATCCGTACAATTGAAAGCCATCAATCAGCAAATTGTAACCAAAGGATTAAAATAATCCGCTTACGGTCGTTTTGTCTTGACAAAAGTTGCCTTCGACAATTCACACATAAATATAATTTCGAGAGATTTCAGCGAAAAGTCTGACAAAATATCAACCCAGTGTTTATTGTCGTAGTAAAGAACTTTCTATCTATAACGCTGCATAAGTATTGACAAATTATACTCGAGAGTTATGTTGTTGTCATTGAAATTAAATTAATTTTGATATGACAGATTATCTAGATTAATAATGTTTAAACTAATTATTCTGCCATATCTATTGAAGCATATATTTCCTAGAAATATATGAAATATTTGAAGTACAAAAAATAACGCGTGTAATAAAGAAAATCAAATAACCAATTATTGTCGTAGTAAAATTAATATCTTTTTATATTCCTATATTTTGACTACATTTGCAATATCTTGTAATCCAATATCACAAGCATTATTGATCATAATTATTGTTTCTTATCAAAATTATTAGAGAAATTCTCAATGTTGCAAAAACTTCTGCTTTTTCTTTTCGTGGGTCTCTCGAGATTTTATGTAAACTGATAATCGTTTAGAAAATTTATTTTTCTCAGTAGTGCTATTTCACGTTTCTAGCTGAAAATCGATACCTCCGAAGGAACCTCGATAGTATTTATTTTTCAGTAGGTTGCACATACATTTCTGCATAGCATTTTCTTTATATGTTAAAAAACACGATATATGTATACCATTCGCGCAATTCAATACTAATTGTTTCCGATAATGCAGGTCTGTTACCTTCCACATGATATAATAATACTGTAAATTGATTTGCTGAAATTCTGAAAATTTTATATGGAAAATAATCTCGTCCATATCATAATAGATATGCGTATTCTTTAATTCGCACTATTTCAACTATAATACAGTGCAGCTGGTTCTAATTTTATAAATTTTGATCTTTAGTAATTTTCATTTCATATTTTTTTAGCGTTACAATAGTTTTAACATTCATTTAATGTGTGACAACAGGGTGGAAAGAACCAGCTTTATTGATACTGACATGTGTACATTGCTGAAGTAAACACCTGAGGCGTTTACCCTCTTACGCACTACCCTACACCGTCAAATTGCCGCCGAATATTTCATCGATCCAGTTAACATATTCATATGTTCATTAACTTGCAGCTTAGATCACATCAGGGATAAAATGTCCCATCCTTGATTTCATTTTATTAAAAATTTAATTGTAACATATTGTTAGACGAGAAAACCTTCTAAATAGACATTTAATGAGTGAGTAGTTTGTTTATACCACATCGAATTGCAAAGTTCACGAAAGTGCTTCGCTAATGGGAGAGTCGTTACTCAAAGAGTAAAAGACGGAAATCTACTTTCAGCCATCGAGGTGAGTTTAGTTTAACATATCTTTTGAATTATTTACGAAACTTTACCATATATTCGTACCTCGCTTAACAATTTTGCTTCGCAAACATGACTTTTATGATATGCTTTCGAGTTTTCATTAGCCAAAGCACGTAAGTTACAGTCTATTAATAAGTTACATACCAAATACTCACGGACTACGAATCAATCTTAACTCTGAGAATAGCGACGTACTTCACCGAGAAACTTACAAAGCTTCTTATGGATGCGTGAAGTTTTCCTCTCTTTTTTCTATCTTTTCCATACTTTAGTTGAACTTTCTTTTAACTGTGTAAATCAAGTTATTCCGATAAATCACGTCTCATTAAATCTACTAAAATAAAGCATTTTACGGATAACCGTAGCATACTTCGCACTATGCTTTAGGTATTTTAACAGTTAATTAAATGCAGATTAATGTTTGTTGTAACATTAATTATTTAAAATTAAATGGCAAGATTTTATGACGACAGCTTTTTACGGAACGTTTACGACCGTGAAGCGTTTATTTTCCAAATTGGAAAGTGCCTGAGCACGTAATCTGTTACTTATTTAATCCACAAAATGATGTACGAGATTATTGTTGGATAAAAAGTGACTTGTTAGTAATATAACACCTACTAGAATTTATCGCTGCTGCAGGTGTAAAGCTACATCGCTAAATTATCTTTGGTGCTTACAAAAACTTAAAATAGATTCTTTTTAATTAAAAAATGTCCAAAACTATGGTAAAAAATAAATTATAATTGTCTGTTTATTATAAGAATACTATATTGCTAATGATTATTCTTTAATTAAGCGCAATGTTATATTGTATTTACTTTTAAACATTTCAATTTATTTTCCACCTCCGGGAAAAACAGAAATATTTTTACTCGTTTATTGCACGTCAAAGAAACAACAATATGTCTGTGTCTTTTATTGTTGCACGTCATCGACAGTTTAAAGACCACAGAGAATGTAAAGTCGCCCTATATTGTTATTGCTTCCGGCTTTTGTTAGACGTGATATATTTAAAAAACTCTTCTTTTTCTATAATCCTTAAAGTCACTACAAAATGCAGGATTAGTTAATTAAATTTAATTCATTAGTTAGTTATTCGTTAACTAGTTTCCATTAATTAAACATCTTTTTTGTAATCGAGACATTAGCAATATTCGTTTTATATTCTAGTAATAAAGCTAATATTATTTTTGAAATTATGACTGAGTTTAAACAGAGAGAATTTTTGTTAAAAATTTTTAGTTTAATGCTTTAAATATCGAATTACACACGAGATGATCGATCTGATTTAATAATCAAGCTTGTTTTATGTGACAAGTCATCTTTGATGAATCATGATTCATAAGTCTTTTTCTTCTTGTCCGATTAGGCAAAACTAATATTAAAAAAATTTGGGTCTAAAGACGAGCATTCTTTTGTTCATTTATTACTCGTTAGGATGTGCCTTGAAAAATTTTGTTGTAATTGTCGATATTATTTTCAAAGTCACGTTATCGAAAACAAGTAACTGAATTAATCATTATAAATTAGTATTAGTGCACTAACATAAAAAATGTTTACAAACCTGTACGATTAAGAGAAAAGAAACGTATCCGTGTTTAAGAAATAAAAAAAACACAAAGGTGCATTATTAAATTAATGCATGTAACGCAATTATCATACAAAAATTTGGACAAATGTACATATGTATCTTTACATATACATATGTATATCTATGTATATGTAATAAAAATTTAAATAATAATAAATACATGTTTATTTATTTTTCTCTTAATTTGCACTTTTGACATTTCCACATTTATACGATCATCAGTTCCATAATTATATGATTATCATTCTCCTAATTGCAACATTGTAATTTCCTGCATTATTTACTTCCAACGGGGTATATAATTATATCTTTGTATTTATAATGCAAATTGTGCAAACGAACCGGCAGTAATGTGACTTCAGTCTAATTCAAGAGCAACCTGTTTATATATGCTTGCTGTAAACAATGAGTTAAATATATGCATCAGTAAACTCACGCTTTATTGAAATATTACAGAACACTACGATTTAATGCTATTGTTCTAATTTGTGCACAACAATAGTATCTCAATACATTATTGAGCCACTTTCTTGTTAGAATTACGGAATTGGTTTACATCTATCAAGACAGAATCGACGAGGAACCAATTTCAAACTGAGCTCAGTGGTTAACGAGCATAAACGTCATTGATACGAGCGTATCGTCTTTCAATAGCACGAAAACGGTGAGGATTTGAGCACGATAGATAATGGAAATCCAGTGGATAAAATGTATAAATAAAAAGCACAAAAAGCACCGACTATATTCAATTCTTCGCTGTGAAATCCATCGGTAATTATTATAATATATACGTTAAAGGAGGTACAAATCTAAAGAAAAATCTTCCAGTAACGACGAATCTCCTTTTTTTTGAAAAGGTAGAAAATTGAGATTGGTATTTCAGTAAATGAAAATATACATCCCAGTCTGATCGAATCTCAGTCTCTTATGTATGGATTCTGTGTGTGTGATCAATTTGAAATAAATCTTTACTTAATAAAACCTCGGAGTTAATCTTTGAGGTTTTTAATCTTTTATTTTATATTCTTATTTTCTCTGTATAAATACTGTATGTAAAATACTTTAATAGAAAATGCAAATAGAAATGTGATGTTTTCGAATTTTTTTATCCAGTTTGCTGCGATACGAAGTGGAATCAAATCAAAGGTGACGTTGCGTCCCGATGGTTTCGATCGAAGTATATTGCGGCGATGGCAATTCTGTTAAAACGCACCATGATCAACATGGCAATGAGATATTATTTCATATTGTTTGCCAGCGCTGTATTGTCGCTTTTAATAACAGTGAAGCTCATCCAGTATTCTCAGCCAGACAATACATGAACCATGTGTCGTCACATATCACATTTTTTGATGAAAAAGAAATGGAATACATGCATACATATATCTTGGATAGAACTTGTGTTTTTCTGTTTAGATTTTTATATCAAATGTTCTGTATAATACCAAAAATGTCGTTCACAATGCGATATCTCCATGTGTATGCAACAACCATTCAGAATAGACTTAGAAAATATTAACAAAAGATGATAAATAAAATTGTTGAATTTCAAAAAATTGTAATAGAAATGAAAGAACAGTTTTCATGCGCTGTATTATATTGATTGTGCGCAGATTGCGTAAGCAGAAATTGCGTAGGCACATATGAGGTCGCTCAGTTAAGAGAATTGTAACTGAACTGCTTACAGCCACGGTATAAGAGTCCATTTTCAACAACATAACTTCTCTTTCTGTTGCAGTTAGCTACACTCTAGAGAACGCAATACAATGTCATTTAATCTCTTACGCATTAGATTTGTATATAACATGCTTGTGAACACAAGATATTGTAAATATGATATAAATTATTTTTGTATGCGCAGTATGTGTTTTGTTATACTATTGAAGATAGTAAAAATAATAGACTTTTTACATTTAATTAAATCATTTTCCCTCTTTTCAATTGCATTCTCCTGACAAAAGAATAAAAATTGATACGCAAAGTTGATATGGCCTTTAAATCGCATTTTCTATTATCCATTAGTCACTTGGCAACCGGAGAATTTCCTATTATTCAATTTGCATTCTATATGCGCTTCAGTAAAAGAGCTTCGTGTACATTTCACAAGAATTACAAAACATATGTACGACGAGACAATTTTCCTTTATCAAATTATAGCGTAGCTATGTGACCATGCAAGTGATGGGTGCATTTTAATCGTATTTAAAAATATGGTTTTACATACGCGGACATCCATTTACATAACCGCGATGCGTTTAAAAAATGTATAATTGTATCTTTGCAAAAGAAATAGCTAATTGCGTTTTACATAACATGAATTTTAAAGTAAAATATCCAAATATCTGGTTTATATATTAGTTAGTTTTATTTAAAAAATCAATTAAAAATTTTTTGTATTGCCATGTCAAGTTTTTAAGATTTGATTTCTCTGACAATTAAAACTTATTAGTCTATGTAACATACTTGTAACAAGAAGTAAAATTGTGTAACAAAACGATACAAACGGTGAACAACATATTACGTAAAGCGTAAAAATATGTGATACCATAATAAAGATTACCTATAAAACATTTTAATAGGATAATAAGAAAAATTCTATTACATTAATAAGAAAACTAAACTCCACTTTAGTAAGAAAACGTTCTTGAACAAAGATTGAATCTTCAACGAGAGCTATAAATCAAATGGTGGTGGTAATGTTATGTAGTATGATATATAATGAAAATAGCATGTAAGATATATATATATATAGGTACGTGTATAAATATATGTTCGCTAAGCTCACTTTCTATTATCAGAAATCATCTTATATGTTGGAGAACTGCGTTCTATTCTGAAGGAATCATGTGCGAAATTACAGCTTCTATACCTTATAATCGAAATTTCGTAGGACTTAATGATGCAAGCAGAAATTCAACGGAATTTTCATAATACGAAGTCGGATCAAACTTCCAACTACGAACAATTCAAAACCACGCAATCTCGATTCTGAGATTTTCATATGCCACCTGATGCATTTTCTTCGCTTTTATACACGCGCAAATCAATGCGCGAAACGTCTTACTTTCTCAAAATGCATTGTAGCTTTATTATTGCTTTATATAATTTTATAATTAAACATTTATTTCTTATAATATTCCTTTATTCACGTTTGCGTATTATAGATTGTTTGAATATATTATACAATTATATTGATATTATATAGATATATATAGATAAATTGATTATAATATACAAAATCTTTTAATCATTTCCATTAAGCAATTAAGAAATAACTCGTGTGTACCGTCCATAGTTTACTGTACTCGTATACGTCCAATAACATTATTAGATCGCGGATACCATTACTGGTACATTGTTCTAATTGGGATGAATTAATTAATATTAATGGTCATATTTTTTTTAAATGTAAAGATAACATTTCATCGTTGTTATGCCAGTTGACTGCCTTCGCGTATTTGGTATCGTTAAAAAATCGAGAGACGATTATATTTACTATCTAGATTAACAGAAAATTCTATCATTAATAACGTAAATAACATGTTCTATCAAGAGAGTAAACTTTAATATGCTTCTTTGTATTTAATGTGTGTTACCGAAGCTTCAGAGTATGAGTTTGCTTTACATGTCACGTTTCTATGCAAAAACTCTTCTAATATGAAGTCACCCCAGTAGTCCTAAATCATTTATCATAATGTCATTTCTTTTACGTTTTACAACTTTCTCTGTTTTACTACTATACTTTCTATACTTTCTTTCTTAAATTCACTTTACATAACATAGGACTACCAAACGAACGTGAAAGAATGTTAAATATTTATAGTGTCCCTGAGGACCAGTGACCCCTAGACATCTAGTGCAGCAAGAAAATGCAGTAATAAAAATTCAGTAAGGTGTTAAGAAAGTCTTCGCAATTTACGCGCTTCATTCACTGGCTGAAATTTGCAAGATTATTCATAGTCACAATGCAAGCAAAAAATAATCATATCTTTGAGATTATTAGAAGTATTTAGTATAATATTTAAAATTAGAAGAGGTAACAGATAACGTTAAAAATACTCATTTATGTATTATATTATTCATTAATAAATAAATGTCATTTAGAGTATAAAAAAAAAATTATACATCACAAATTTAATAAGTAATTAATTATTAATTTATGGTAAATCTTTAGAAAACTGAATGTGTCTTTATAATTTATTTTTATCTTTTCTTAATTTGTCTTAAAAAATTGATTAAGAAATTCAAGTGCATAACATTTTGAGAATTTTTCTCTGATAGCAAAGAGCGTTAAATCCTTTGTTATAAAGTGCTTTGCAAAATACGCTGAAACGTGCAAGAACGTATTGTAGAACCTAAAGAGAGTAATAGAACACAGTAGTTTAACAGTTGAAACTCTCGCGTAACAACGATCGAAAGAAAATTGCATGTATCAAACGGTGATAGCAACTATTCATTCGACTATCGATGTCTCTGGTCTATCGAAACTTTCTGCTTGATGACAGGCGCCATATAGTGATCGTTGTAACAGACTTGAAAGCATCACCAAAGTTGCTTAATATTAAACTAGTTACTGATATCGTACAGGTATTTATAGCAAGTTCCTTTCCTCGATCTACATGTATTAGCGTAGAAAGGAAGATATATAGATCTATTAATAGATATGCTTATATCTTTAGTGAGTTAGCAAAGTTATTGTTCTTCAATATGATTTTAGCATACATTTGCATAAATCGATAAAGGAACTACTCAGTAAATTGGCACAGAAATAATTATTCGGGTTAATTAAGTAACTAATTACTAAGCCATTAAATTTAAAAAAAAAGCTGAATATTTTGATTCAAAACGTAATTAAGAAATTCAATATTACAATATTTGTTATACTGTACTGTTCCGAAAAAATTGAGGAAATTCTCAAGCTATAATTATACACAGATAATCAATGTTGAAAGAAACGTATGCGCACAAAAGAAAATACATATTTAAATTATTTCTTATCTACTTAACAATTCCTTTTGTATATGTATGTTAATATCTGATAGAAAAGGACAAGGATTTCATTTATAACATTATAACTTAAAACGATATGTTGAAATTTGTTTGAAACATATTAGGCTATCAACACGAATTGCAAAGCGTAATAGTAATGATAATTTGTATTTTTGCGAATTTAAAACTATCGTTGGTAATATTTCTTCATTACGCGTGCACGAGCGCGGATATTCTATTAAACGAACACCTATTTTGAAAATCTCACGCGAGTGTATAAAATCAGAGATAGAAACGATATTAAAACCATGTTAAAAAATACAAAAATGCGGATATTAAAAACATGCGGCTATAGGTACGTAGCATAGCTACGTACTTTTAATATCCGAAAATGTTGCAGATTTTTATATAATTCAGAGTTTTATATAATTCTGGTACACTTCGTTTTACTTTGACCAAAATAATTAAAATAGTACACAAACTCGAAATATTAATCGATACTCAGTTTAACTATTCAAAGTATTAAGCGATGTTTATTTACCTGCTAAGATTGTAGCAATCAAGAAATACTTTACTAGAAATTAAAAACTGGAAACTCTAGAAACTGACAATGTATAAGTACATCCTCAAGTATATTAAATTATGCATCGGGTATCTTGAGATTTAACGTCAAATGATGTTATTTCCTTATTAATTACATTTCACTATAACTTCAGGGAGTAAATTAGAACAGTACGTGATAGAGCAGCAATAGCACTATATATTATAATGTAATATCATCTCATACGAATATAATAGAAAACTTAAATATTATAAGATATTAGAGATCGTACTTGTGAAAATACATACATGCACAAATAAAACCTTAAAAAAACTTATTATTAAAATTTATAAAAATCATATAATCTGGTATAAACAATAATTATTGATTTGAGTGCACTGCTTATACCATCATTGATATTAAACAGCTTTTTTGCATATCTGAGATATAAAGATATTTAAAATTTAAATAAAATCAAAATTTCGTTTAAGGAGCAGTTATCTTGTTTGCGAGTATTTTATCAATGACCCAGATATTAAAAACAAGAAATAATTCTTAAAATAAGTTTACTTTCCCAGTTTATTCTTCAATTTTCTGTTTTGTAAAACTAGCCCATTCTCTCGAAATAAGGCTAAATCAAGCTTTATCAGTTGTTATTAAAACATGATTTTTTCCGCTATGTTTCTGAAACATTTATTCTATTTTGTTTTTACTTTCATTTTAATTATTTTCTTTTTGTTGTTGACATCACAATTGCACAAATACAGTTAAGAAATTAGATTAACACGAACCAAAATGATTTATATACTTATATGTATAAGAATTATCACTATAAAACACAGAATACAAAATAGAAAACGTAATCACTGTTGTTAAATTTTAATAAAACAATTTATATGATATTTAGTTATAATATCTACCTGAACAACCGAGAGTTTCTTTCAGTAGAAGTTCCGCACTGATACTTTAATTTCGATTTTAGAGATCGGAAATTTTGTGCCTATCTGGAAACAAAATATCTCTTCAATAAATGTGTCAAAACCAATAAATATTAATCAAATACACGATGAAAGTTTTACACCACAGAGAAAAGTATAATACGAATTTGTAAAATATACAGCAACGGAATATCAATTCGGGATATCAGATCGGGTGCGCAGCGTAAACTGAAGGGAATCTGGAGTTCACGGAGGATCCACGTCCATTCGACGCAGTCGCAAAATACGGTACAACCAAGCTTCCTCTCTTTCTCTCTTCATCTCCAACCAAGCTTCTCTATCTTTCTCTCTTCATCTCGTCATACTCTACATCTATTTCTCGCTTTATCAGTCTTCAGGGCGTAGAAAACCCTGCTTTCTGGGTAAAGTGGTAAACCGAATAATTTATTGTATGCAGTATAATTACAAAGCCGCATTAATTTTTATATAATTTACAAAGTAAAATTTTAGGAGTTTTATAAAATTTTATAATTTTTATAATTAATTATAATACTTTTTACTTCCATGTAAAGGAAGTAAAGATTATAATTTATATTTTATTTGCGTAGAAAATATTATACTATGTTAATCTAATGCATATATGAAAAGGGATTGCAATATGACACAATAATTATAATTTAATTTTGAGACGTCAATCTGTAATTGCAATCTGTTATCTGATTCATGCTTTTAGATAAAATTTGTAGTTCCATACTGATAACAGACATGTGAACAATGGGACATATTGTCTATTATGCACGTTAACCATTTTGATTATCGTAGAGTGCATATTATATGTTATAAAGTATTTTATTAATCATAAAGTATTTTTTCCCGAAATGTTTTAAGTTTTCACGAAGGTAATTCAAATATTGCACCTTCCGTACAGAATCCTAGGGTTAAATTGCATAGAAATAAGGTTTTATATTATTTCTGGATTAAAATTGCCAGATACACACACACACGGTCAATAAAAATCACTGATGTTTTTCTATTATTGTTTAATATAATTTGCATTTTGTTCCAGATGAAAATAATTTTCACTTTCGACAATGGCATTTTTTCGTTGATCCTACTTATCAAGTGATTATCTGTATCGTCGATAATAAATTACTCGAGATCATATTAGGCTCTGCAATCATAAAGTTTTCCCCTGGGTCGAGAGACGATCGAGACGTGAAGATATTCTAGAAACGCGATCAGCTGTCGCTAAACTACTGCTCTTGGCCGTTTGGTGTTCCGTTTGCGAATCCACTTGGAATTCAATTAGAATTCCCATGGTAAGTGATACAGCTAACGGACCAGCCGTACTTACATCGAGTCCTCATATGCACTTACACTTTCCCAGTATCGTCACCAATTTTTTTCTTTCAGTCTCAATCTTCAAGTCTTCTTCGCTGCTTTATTTTGCAATCGTGTACATCAGTGTTTTATGTCCTGGGTTTTTGAATGTTTTGGCTTTCAGATTTTGTTCGAAATTTCCTTGATTGCTCGTGATTGATTACTTACACGTTGAACTACGTCCAACTACCATTGGAAATAGACAAGAATAGAAGTAAAAGGGCCTGAAGTCAAACCATGCGTAGGTACGTTTCTTTTTTGCAAACTTCAATCTCTTTTCATTCACTGTATTTATTTTTCACGCCAGAAAATATTCCCGAGTTTTTATAAGTGAGATTGATCAATGATAAAGTTTGTGTAATTGATCGGCGTAGATTTCAATATTCATGTTCCGCGAAAAATTGAAAATAATAATTAAAAGGTGTATGCAGATTTTAATTAAAATGGCTTTATTAAAATCAGACTTGTAATCGATTCACATAATTTATCAAGACACACGGTAAGCTCCAACACGTGTCTTGGTTAAAATTAAATTAATTTTCCATCACACATTGCACAAGAATAGTCAATATTTGTTTGATAAATTTACACAGACCACTCCGTACAGTCTAGTGTGATGGTATCGGAGTTTCACTTTAAACATGTATTGCCTTTGGTGTACATGTATGTATTTTATATATTTATCACATGATTTGAACAAATTTGATTATGTTCTCATGTATTTACAAAGAAAATTGATAGCTCCAAACCAAACATACGTACTAATCACTGTTGTAAACTGGTAGTAATTGTATTGTTGCAATTATATTGATCAAACGTTTTGTCAAATGTATGTAATTATTTCATAAAAAAGAATATAATTATTTTTATTATCTCTTTCGTTACGATAAATTGTTTGAGGAAGGACGACTGAAGAGAATGACAACTAAAGTATATTAGTCCCGCTCGAGTAAAAAGTAAAAGGATTTCGATAAGTTATTTGCGGATCGTTACGTCCATTTGGTCGTTATAGTCACGGGCATAAAACAAACAAGGCATTTTAGCCGTGTCATGATACCTGAACGGCGTATCACTGTAAGACATTGTGTATCCCTCGTGATATTCCAATAACGATATACTCTATGAAAGTTAACAAGAACCCACATGCTGTTCCCACAATCAGCATATATCAGTGAAATAAAAAGACAGTAATTGCTAAATGGGTTTCCATTATAGCAACTTTTCCAGTATAAATAAAATTCTTTCTTAATAATTGTTGTAATAGAAAAGTTGCAAGAGACATACGTACAAATATTATTTGATTTTTTGATTTGAGAATGATTTGAGAATATATTTTAATTATTATTTGAAAGACATATAATATCTATATGACATTTTTAAAGTAATTTGGAGAAATTCTTAATACAATTTATATAAATATTTTATTTCAAAGACATATACATTTTGTTGGGAACGAGTTATATCTTCTTGGCGAGATGTTATTTAGCGACGCTTGAGTGTGGCTCGCTCGCTTAAATGTGAAACAAACCATAATGTGCTATTTACTCAACTTGTGAGACCTTGCCTCAAAGCAAGTAAAACGTCGAGAAATTGAGAACGCAGTATGCGTTAATGTAGTGTCTCACCTCAGATTTATCATGTGTGAAAAGCCAAAGGGCAACAAATTTTGAGTAACTTTTCCATAGAAAATACTTTCAGTTACGTTTATGATATGCTCTTTTACAAATGAATAACGAGCGAATAACATCCGTTTTAAAATTAACTGAAGAATTAAATGTTATCGATTTACATGCCTGCAGCATATATTTCGCTTTAATTTCGAATAAATTAATAATTAGGCAAATTATTAAATTTTTGCTAATAAACGCTTAATTCTAAATTTATCAAAGCTTTTGCGAGTACAAAAAACATAACAGCATTAATAATCCTTTTCTTCTATATAGTACAGTCTATTAATTAACAGGTATTCGTAGATTGTAAAATCATAATATTTGTGTCATAAAAAATTCCTCTATTAACAAATAATTTCTAAATTCTCATATTTTGGAAAAAATTGTAAAATACAAATAAGCTTTCTCTAAAATATTTCGAACTTATTAAAGGTTGATTAAACTTTAAATTTAGCAAACATAATTATATATATAACATTATATATTATATAATGATCTTCTTGTCGCACATAGAAATCAATACATGTGTTCATGTTCAAGTATTCCTTAGAGATCTTTTTAACATAATATTGCAAGGCTTTTCGTACATATATTTATACATATATATGTATAATTAAAACAGAAATAAAATGGAATAAGATTAAAAAACTTTTTTTATCAAATTTGCACACTGGAAAATTAACAAAATATGAAATGTGGAATAAATCATGCATATTAAACTACAAACTGTGACATGGCATCGAACAAATACTTTGGTCTCATAGTATTCTTATTCTCCTTTCTTTTCAGAGTATTTTCTCTTTTAAATTCATTTCTAAGCTACAATATATTACAAAGAGATTATACAGGATAAACCGTATTGAATGTGTTATTGCTTTCAATCATTTATAAAACCTACATTACGTAGGAAAATATGAGGTAAAATATGTGTATGCACTATGTAGAAGCATTGCAACTGAACAATTTATAATTAAATTTTTAGCTTATACCCTGTTTCATATTTTCTGTAAATAATTGATTTCGGAGATTATCGTTTTACTTTTTCTAAAAAAAAAAATTAAAATTTGTGAGTAACATTTGCTGATTTTACAAGTAAAAGTTTTGTTACGATTGAAACATCTCATACTAGAATTTATAGTAATTTATTATAATCTTATAATAATTAGGAATTAAATATATTTCGCCATCTTACTATTCATTTTTCATAGTCAACGGTTCTTTCAGATATTCTATCTTTCCACTTATGTAATGTTTTCCAGATTTGTATTCCTATCACAGTGATTAATTTGTTTAATTACAATTATTAATGTCCTTTTCAAGTTTAAGGAACGTGTAAAAGATCTTTCATATGTTTCTTGTATATTTACGCAAGTGTGTGTATGTTACGTCTTAGTATTTAATTGGATACCCCATGGTTACCTCGTTGTGAATAAAAGTAAAAAGGATACAGCAATAAAGATTTTTCGCAGAGTTTTCTCTCTTGGAGAAACATTTTATTTGCTTTGGCTTCCGGAGACTCTATCTAGGAAGAACCTAAACTAGAAAGAACTATATACGTCCAGTGTACGTAGCGGTACTCAATTTTTTGCTTCTTATTGCCACATAACTATGAAAACTTACATTTTAGTTTTACTCATAATTTAGAGTGACAAGAAGTAGGATTACTAAAATATCAATTCGTATGTGTCAGGTATTGTGCGCCGACGGCATATAATAGAATAGCACTTCATAAAGTTTATCTCGAAAATAAATCGGTACAAAATGTGTCACGTAAATCTGACAAATATATATTACATATTAAACAAGACATTTTTTTTATAGATACTTGAAATCAACTGGGTTATTACTATATAAAAGATTTCTTCAGACATACAGTCTTTAAATACGTATTGACGGTATTCTTCTTACAATAAAAGTTGAAATTAAAAACTAATTTCACACACACTATTCTAATACGAAATATATAAAAAATTAATCAAATTAAGAGGTAATTATAAATATCTTATTTTTTAATTAATTTTTGTTGGTAGAGTTTAAAAAAATCATCGTGCATTTATCAATGACAAGTTAATAATTTAAAAATTAAAAACTGCGATAAATAATCCAATCGCATTTTCACTGGAAAAAAGCCGATTCCAAAATTCAGTAGTAAAACTGCACGTATCTACTTAAAACTTTTTTTTATTATTGATAGAGATTTTCAATTGCAGGATTTTCAAGAATCGTGAATATAACATGATTCTCAATTGCTTTTATCGAAAATTTTCTCACAAAGGATATCTCTCCAGAATTAAATCCTAAAATCGTTTAACGGAAAAACTACACGTATAAGAACATTCTACATACAACATACATTTTGTAAATTGTTATATTTTTACATTACAAATACGCACGAAAAAATAGAGAAATGTATTATATCATTAAAATATAGTAAATGTAAGAGTATAATTTTGATCATTCCCGAAAAATATAATATATGATCATTTGACTGTTGTATTTCAGTAAATATTTTAATCTTTCTGTGGAGGAAGCAACTAATATATCATATTAATTACTAATATAAAATGTTATAGGTACCTATAGAAAATTAAAGAAAAGTTTAATGTTATCTTCTCTCTCTCTCGAAGATACTTTGATAAATTTCACTTTACACTCATTTTCACTCTAGTTTTAATGGCGCTGATGTTATTAACTTTTCAAATAAAAATGGTAAACAATTTGCAAGACAAATTTACGGACTGAATGTACTGTGTTTCCATTAAAAAGCATTCGATATCGATGAAGTATTTAATTTATTTATTGAATGTGTAATTTGTATTAACTAAATATTGAGCAATCAAACAAATGCATATACAAACTTGCTAAATAACAATAGCAAGTAATAATTCGATTTCCGAACCTATTATCCTTTAGAAAGAATTGTCTTTTAATTGTTGAAAAGATTGGCACGAAAGACTTTTCACTTCTAACGTCAATACCCTACAGTCTCAACAAAGCAAAGTAAAAAAACGGGGCGTACTAATGCAGTTTAATTCACACTTTATTTGCATAGAACTTCGTTAAAAGTTAAGCTACGAGAGGCCGCGCTAAGTGCCTAATTGATTATCGATAAAGAGCGCGCCATGCTTTAGAATGATTCTGGTTAATGACAGTTACGACATGCGATAAAATAATGATAAAAGTAAATTAATATTGATATAATGTTGAGAATCAAAAAGTCGAATAATATAATATCACAAACATTTGTTAACCGTTTTCACGAAAGAAATAACAATTTAAAATGCACATTTTTAGTTTCTTTTCTGTACATATATTGTAGACTTGTAAAAGTCATATACGTATATTGCATAAAATCGTATCGTGATGCAGAGATGCAATTTTGCTATTGCGGTTTTCGGAGGCTTCAAAGCGTTATAATACATATACTGCGAAAAAGAGGCGCGGGAGAGAACGAAATAGTCACGTATCCTCGGGCATATCGAGAAACTAGTTGGACGAAGAATTGCGAAAATGGTAAAGGGCCCATGTAAATACAATACCGCTTCAACGCGCTGCGTGCAATTTTATACAATCAAAGGTTCGTGCACTTAACTGTTATTCAATCGGCAGCCTGCATTTCTTTTAAGTTTGTAACAGTTGCTTAAATATTTAAGCGCAATACAATTTAGAGAATTACAATTTAATTTCCGATTATTTTCTAGTTTTCTACGATAGTAGTATCGATGTTATAAAATATTATATGAGACAAGAGTTAGATGGAAATTTATTGAATATTAAAAGAAATGTAAAAATTATTGTATGATTTTGTTGATTTTTATCAATTATTTGTGTAGTTTTTCTCCATTATTCTTAAGATTATCATATTAAAATATTCTATCTTTTCGGGATTATTCAGCAGATTATTTCAGCAGGTGTGTAAAGAACCATTCAAATATATGAAAATATCTAAGCGGTTTACTTAAATCTGATGGAAATAAATTTGACGACATAACTTTGTTTCATTATAAAACACATTTTTATCCGGCTTCTTAACTCAAATTTATGACCAGATGCCACGGACAGTTTATCGAGTTTTACGTAAATGCAGCCACGAGTTTACGTGCCATATTACTACATATCACGTGCCCGAGTTTTGAAAAATTATCATTTATTGTCATTGACAATAAAATTTATACAAGTCAATAAAGACGTGTTATGTAATCTATGTCAGCACATATAATTTATTGTGTTACATTTTATAAAATAACACATAAGGAAGTATTTATATAAGATACCATTTACAATGGCACAATTTTAAAAAATTACAAGATAACCGATAATAATTAAAGTATTACATAAATACATTAAATACCTACATCTGGTATCCTACAACTACATTAGCTTCTTTCATATATCAATTAATATATTCAGTGATAATAAAAGTATCATACATTGGATGCGTTAAATTTGAATATCGTCAAATTATATTGGTTTCCATTGTAGTTAGTTTATTGAAATTAGATCTCTTGCGTTTAATATATAATAAGTGAATTTGTAAAAACACGAGCCTGATAGATCGTTACTTACATATAATAAATATTCTTTCTGTTAACAATAATTTTGAAACAATATTATACATATATGGGTACGAACCAAAAAGAGCTGTCTTGAACATATTTATACATTGTATATTTGTACAAAATATAATAATAATGTCAGGACTATTATCCTACATTATTCAATAAGATGTTAGCATTTAAAGAAAGATTTTCTTATCACTTTCAACTTAATAAAAACAATTTTTTAAACAATAATTAAAACGAAATAATTGTCTAATTATTGCATAAGAAATCTTTTAGTTTTTTCGTTACAAAATATAATTAAAAATTAACTCCAGCACTTCTACAATCTTGCTGCATGTATATCATATGTGTATACGTCTCCAATTGTTATTCTCTTTATCATTTTAAAATTAAATTGTGTTATAACTTCTTAAATTTTTATCACTTAAAAGTATGAGAGTGCATGAGTATAAATGAATATGTACGTAAATATTCGCAATGTACTGAGAGTTCGAGTCTCTATATAGATTTAAGTTTAAATAACTATTCCGATCAATAATTTCTGCAGGTTTAGGAATAGTTATACTGTTGCCACCTATAGGGTGTAACTTTGACTAAAAAGGAAACTTGAAGAATATTTGCACTTCTATGAATTATCAATAAAGTCAAATATAAATACTAATGGAATAAGTAATAATGCATTTCAACATAATATCTCTTTACGTTATTAACATAATAATAAGAACATCTTTACAATTAGTCATAATAATAGATGGAGTTTTAATTTTTTGTTCATAGAAATTAATGTTTAATTAAACAATACATATAAAATAATATTACATCGATTAGTAATAGTACACGATTAGTAATAGTACACTATTAATGTTGATAAAATACTATGATGAATAATGAGATATTGTTGTTTTTAGTAACTTAAGTACTACTTTATCCACTGCGAAAATAGCTTTGCAACCATGTATGAGTATAACCAGAGAGAAACCTGAGAGCGGCCACGCCGGCGTTTTACTTGCAATGATACCGTTTTTGCTCGGCTGATTCCAGCGCCTTACGCTCATTTTTATTTTTGGAACTATTCCGTTACCCCCATTTTCAAGCACTGCCGATAAAGTCTCCAATTGGTGCGAGTCCGTGCTACGCCCATTTTTCAAGCGGGTAAAGCGGGGAGCACACACTTTTGCATAAGTGCATAAGCATATGCATAACAAATTTGATTGGTCCATGCTTATAGACATTTTTTATTAATGTGCAAACGAAAAATCAAACTGTAAAGAAAAATTTGTCGATCAATTGCAAACGAAATTATTGATTAAAAGACTATGTGAATCAAATTGAACTAAAATTTTATTCCATAGAAACAAATCGACCTATATAGAGGCCCTCCACCACCCCCGCCACATTTAATCGACGGTCCTCTTTTATTTACAATTTGATTTCTTACATTTTTATTATTTACTTCAATTTTTATTATAACTTACTTTACAATACACTTACAATATTATAAAAGAAATAATAACATTATAAATTTAAAAATAAAATATCTATACAATACCTACAATATTTCTCTCGATGTTATATATGAAATATCCGGTATACGTGCAATAAAACGAAATTCTTTTTACGTACTTATTATATTAAAGTTATTGTTACTTCGTTCATTTATGTTACCTAATTTTTTAAACTATCGAATTATGTCCTATCCCTGACTATGCGAATCCCTACCTACCCGTATTCCGATTTATAGACCTACCTACCCGTGTTTCAACATAATAAACCTACAAATGTTTAATTAACCGCGACGCGATTTTCTAGGGGTTTGACTTGGAGTTTAACGCGCCCACGGGATTTAACAGGGGTTTCACTCTCGCACATGTGCGAGAATACATTGTATGTGTACATATAGGCTGTGTTCCGATATTCACTGCCAGTACTGGAAATCTATAGTTTACGTATACTAAACATTTTCAGTACTGGCAGTGAATATCGGAACACAGCCATAGAAGCATAACCCACCCGAATTGTAACAACTCAAAAGAAATCAAAGTATACTTCGTGCAGCACCTTACTTAGGTACTCCATCAGAGTGGCCAATATTGTGACCACTTACCTCGTCGTATTTAGTCCTTCGTTGGGCCAGATTGGACATACCTTTCGTTGCTCCCGGCCATACAATCTGGTCATTTTGACCAGAGATCAGGAAGGAAGAAAACTCCTTCCATAGTCGGTTATCGTCACCAACAAATATTTCGTACGGTTCGAATATACGAGTGTCGGTCGTATCGAAAAATGCACGACCACGAGACGTTAATTAAAGAAGAATATTAATTCAAAAAACTTTACTGTATATACGAATCAAATTTATTTTTACTGTCGTTATTTATTAAAAAATATTATATATAAATTTCTTCGTAATTTAATCTTTGATTTCAAAATTCAAGTAGTTATAAAAGAAGTATAAAAAAATTACTTCGCGTTAGAGTGATTTTAATCATATTCCACGATCAATTAAAATTTATAATACGGATAAAATTAAACAATTAATAATTTCGTGAAAATTTTTATTAAAAGACCGATCGCGAAAACCGACCGCGAAAATACAGAGATGCGTGTGACTATGCATGTACGAGGTCTGTCCTGTAAATACGTATAAAATATTCATAGAGCGTCTGATACTGGAGGTAGGGAGATGAGATAGTGGGCTTCCCCCTCCACTAATAGACTAAGTCAACATCTGACAAACGGGCAGCCTTGCAGGTTTCAACACGCATTGTGTACAGCTAATTAGGCAGACCCCTTATACAGTGTCTCGTCGGTATGGAGTCTCTCTCTGAGTGATGAGCAACGCATAAAAGTTAAATTTCTTGCTAAACTCGGCAAGAACGGACGGGAAATTCACGAAGCGTTGGTAGCAGTGTACGGCGAAGATGCCATGAAGGAATCAACGGTTCACAAGTGGTTGAAGCGGTTTCGTGAGGGACGGGAAGAATTCAAAGACGATCCTCGTCCAGGGCGCCCCTCCACTTCATCTTCTGATGAAAACGTGGATCGTGTCCGGAATTGTTTGAACAGAGATCGTCGATCAACTGTTAGAATGGTGTCGGACGAACTAAATTTAAGTAAAACGGTCGAGATGGGCGTTGGATTCTCCACCACGACAATGCGCCTTTCCACACGTCCTTGGTTGTGCGCGAGTTTTTGGCACGGGCCTCAATTACCGTCACCGACCACCCGCCATATTCACCCGATTTAGCACCGTGTGACTTCTTCTTGTTCCCCAAATGCAAAATGTTGCTTCGGGGGCGGCATTTTGGGGACGTGGAGGCCATCAAGACAGTGACGACGAGGCAACTGAAGAGGCTCAAAGTGGAGGACTTTCAAGGCTGTTTCCAGCAGTGGAAACGGCGTTGTAGCAAGTGCGTTGCCTCAGGGGGAGAGTATTTTGAGGGGGACAAATTCGATTTACTTGATTGATTGTCAAATAAAATTATGAAAAAACAATATACATATTTTTGGGACAAACCTCGTATTCATGCGAGACGCATCTTGAAAGTACGTATATAACGTATGTATATACGTACATACACAGAATAAATAATGTGAGATCCAGAAGTACGAAACTTCTTTCACGATTCCAACCGATATTATAACCATACTATAATAAATTAATAACCGCAAATAATATATAAAAATAAGTTAAACTTTCAGTATTCTCAACAAAATATATTAGAATCTCACATCATATTATTGATTTTATTTTATATATCAATTTGTTAATAAAAATGGATAGGCTACAACATATTAGCTCGACGGATACATCAATAATATTCGCCATATTTTGCTTAAGTTTTGTGATGTAATTTAACGATTCTCAACATGGAAAGTGAATTCAACATATCTTAATATGTAGAGTTTCATAAGATTAAAAGAATGTAAAAGAAAATTAAACCCGTTGAACGCCAAAGACCCCGCTGCAAGAAAGAATGAATCCCAGATCTTCTGGATTACCTCCGATAGCGGTCGTTTCGGCAGGGAGTTAACGACGATCGTTTCTCAAATCATGGAATCTCGTATATTTTCAGATTTATTGAAATAAAAATTATTCTTCCATTATTACTGTTAATGGGAGAATATTTATGGAGAAGGATATATATAAAATCTTCTCTTCTTTTTTTTGGTTAATTTCGCGAATCGACGTCGCGCCCTCGTGCCGAAACCGTTGCTTCCGGGGATCCGTGACAAAGAAAACCAGGGATTAACTCTGGTTCTGCAACGGAACACCCAACACTTTGAAAATCGCTGCTATTACTCTTCGGTAAATAAAATATATTAAATAAAATATTAAATTATTTGTAACCTAACCATTTTGAGGTAACAAATCTACAGAATATATCTACAATCTACGATCTACGATCTACGAGATGTAGATTCGTTACCTCGATAAAAAAAATTCTCACTCACCGATCCGATGTGCAACAGCGGAGTTGTATCTGCACGTAGCTGCGTTGATTCTGTAACATACAAACATAAAAGTCAGGTTAAAATAGTATTCAAGAAAACTAATATTGCAAAATATAATTTTTAGACATATCGAACTTTTTATTGAGTTAGATATGTAAAAGATTATATCGCGAAAGATTTTCCTCGAAAGATTGTCTTGAGAATAAACTTTTGTTAAATTTAAAATTGCGTCTTGTTTTCTAATTATTATTTTTAATTATTAGAAATTATATGAATTTAAGATATAAAATAACTCAATTATATCAATTAATAAAATTCAAAAGGCTCTAATGTGAAAAACAAATACAAAGTAATAAAGAAATGAATATAATACACCAGAAAAGAGATTAATTTTACACAAAATAAAAGTAATATTTACCGCAAAGTTGCTCCGCCGGTGCCTGATGCCTTTCCGAGGCCTCCTCCACTCAGGTTGTCTTCTGGCACACTCGCGAAAACACAAAGATCGTTCGCGCGATTTTACACTTTGAAAGTCTTCAGTCCGATTACACAAACGGCACTCCCGAACGCGACGCGACACGACGAATCGCCGCGCGCGGTTGCAATTCGTTTAAATTATTCGAGTAATAGTCCTCGAAAGTTAGCTGAAATCAGAGAAATGAACAAAATCAATTAATAAATTAAATAAACAAATGTGCTCTCTAAAAGTCAATCGGTGGATTATCACTGAAAACATTGAATCAATTCATTATTTTCAGTAATAATTCACCGATTAACTTTCAGAGAGTATTAGGCCTGGTTTATCATTTTCTGGTTAACTGTTAATGTGGAAAAGTTACTCGACTCTCTCCTTTTCTATATTATTATCTAAGAAAAGAGAGAGAATCGATTAAACTGTGGTCAACAGTTTATTGAAAAATGAAAAATTGGGCCTAAATAGTGCAATGGGTACTTTTGGTTGTCCCGTCTTTAGAGTATGTACTCTCTAAAATCAATCAATGGATTATCACTGAAAACAGTGAATATTCACTGATTCAGTGATAATGCACTGATTGATTTTTAGAGAGTAACTCTTCGGGGTACTTAAGCCCCTCCACCGCGACAAGGTAGTACCCGAAGAGGGGATTATTGACAAAAAACCGTGCAATTTCATATGTGTATATTTAGAAAAATGAATATTGAGTGAACATAAATTAGGTTAGCTATTTAATGCACGACGTGAGAGAGATTCACCCGAGTTCGATCGTTAAAAAAGGTATTAGCGCTCGTGGATATTTCGAACCTACCTAATAATTTATATGTATATGTAATTTCCTTATGACACTTCTACTTCAAATTACGCGTGATATTCTTCTCGACAAATCACCGCAGAAATGAGCGATAAGATTACGGATCGCGACAATATTTTTCTCGACTTTTTATATGAAATATTCGGTATACGTACAATAACACGAAATTCTTTTTACGTACTTATTATGTTAAAGTTATTGTTACTTCGTTAATTTGTGTTATCTAATCTTTTAAACTCTCGAATTATGTCCCCCTTGGATTCCTGACTATCCAAATCCCTACCTACCTGTAGTCTGATCTATAGACCTATTTATCCATACGTACACTTGCCCAAACGTGGACATTGGCCACGTAGTTCAACGTCCACGTTTCAATGTCCACAGTGGACGTATCGCATTCGCCAATCACGAAAAACGGGGCCGTGGCAGCTCTCAGATTTCTCTCTGATATTTTTATATTTCGGGGAAATTTTTTCAAAATATGTTCAGAGAGAAATCTGAGAGCGGCCACGCCAGCGTTTTACTTAATACCGTTTCGGGAGACTGTTTTGCGCGCCCTTACGCCCATTTTTATTTTTGGAACTATTTTATTACGCATTTTCTGACTCTGCCGATAAAATTTCCACGTGGTGCATGTCTGTGCTATGCCTTCTGACATCTAATTTATAAAATTTACATTTTCTACATGAGAAAAGTTGATGTAAATATATTATGTAAATAATTTATGTTAATGTAATTTTGAATTTCACAACACAATCCTGAAAAATAGGCGTAGCATGGACACGCACAAAGTGGTGACTTTATCGGCAGTGTCAGAAGATGCATAGCAAAATAGTTCCAAAAGTAAAAATGGACGTAAAGGCGCGCAAAGCAGTCCCTTGAAACGGTATCAAGCACGGTCATATACAGGGTGTTATGTAATATCCGCATCAACGCTTATTGTGGGATAGAGTGGACTAGACTAAGTCGAAAAGTCCTCTACCATTTTGCAATTTTCGCAAAAGTCAGCGAGTTATTAATTATTAAAAATCGCTGTCTTAGGCCGGTCCACTGCCCAATTGAAACGTACGTGCGGCGAGATCGATCGATCGTTACTAGGCGCGCAGAGTTGTAACGATCGATCTCGCCGCACGTTTGAATTGGGCAGTGGGCCGGCCTAAGACAGCGATTTTTAATAATTAATAACTCGCTGACTTTTGCGAAAATTGCAAAATGGTAGAGGACTTTTCGACTTACAATTAGTCTAATCCACTCTATCCCACAATAAGCGTTGATGCGGGTATTACATAACACCCTGTAGACAGGTCTGGGCACTCGTGGTAGGAACGTGGTGGAACGTGACCCGAGTGAAGCCCATAGAACTTATACTCACGAGTATAAGTTCTATGGTGAAGCCAGAAAATCAACATTGCGTCTCTGTGAGTTTTCTCTTCGCGCATACGCCATTCACATATGTCATTGTGTATGAGAGAACGCAATATTGACATTGTAAAATTGTAGTCGCGTAAATATTGGTTTGGTTTTTAATAATAATTATTATAAGTTAAATTAATTTTTTTACTCATATATGTACGTAATACATAAAAGTTAATTTTTTAATCATTCAAAATAGACCGCCATGGGACTTAGTCTGACGCCATATTGGTTTTCTTGGCTTTACTCGGGTTACGGTTTCGCCCATGCTTTTGAATAGGAGTGCCCAGATCTGTCTATATGACCGTGGTATCAAGTAAAACGCCGGCGTGGCCGCTTTCAGGTTTCTCTCTGCTATAACCAAATGGGAATAATCGATAATGACTACGTAGCCGGCTTAGAAGAACTTGTACAAAGTGTCATCTGATAAATTCAAATGTTTCTTGTTCTACTTATGGTATAGCTCCAAAATTTTCTAGATATCATTCTTTTTTACTGCTAAATTTTTATGTTAAACATCTATGTGCAATTTTTATTAAGATGTTCGTATAGGATATTAGATTGTAAACCATAAGTGAGTAGAGTGAGAAGCAACCCATTCTTTATAATTATTGTAACTACATATAGTTACAATAATTATTGTAATTACGTGGTTACAATATGACAATATAGGACCGTGTTGTTTATTAATAAATGCAAACTGTTTAAAATTATTTTTGACGTAACTTTCTTTCTTGTTTTAAATGTAAATTAAAAAACATTTATACAAATTAGTTTAAGATTATAATTATTAGGTATTAATAATTATTTTAACATTTAAACATACAAAATCTTATTTAAGAATGAATTTCTCTAGCAATTTTTTTATTTTCTATCTGGCTCGCTTCTTCAACAAAATGGAAACAGATTTTAGTTGCATATAAGTATGCAACGAGTTAAATTATATTGCAATTTATAAATAAATTCTAAATAAATTCTCATTTTTTGTTTGCATGCATTCGTCCATCCCAAATATTTTTATATGAGTTATGTCATATCTATTTTAATAGCATTTTAGTCTCAAAGAACATCATGTATTTTTTCGATGTGTAGATGTATATTAATTTCGAGTGCGAGTTCCGGCGTAGAACGATTAGCACGACGGACTATGTGCAGTAGCGAATCCACGTGTACATTTGCTTTCAGATAAGAGCGTCCGGGGATAATGAGCGCAGTTTTATCGGAATACTTAACCGAACGTTGTATATAGTGCTTCTCCGTTTGCAGTATAACAGTGATTAAAGAGAGTATATCTTAAAAGCGAACGTGTATTGCATATAACATATACTACGTAAACATGTTTGTGTTACTATAAAAAACAAAATGAATGACACGCATACAAAACTCAATTAGGACGCCAGGTAAGTCTTCACAATTCTTCTACCCTTTAGTAAATTGAAGCAAAATATACGAGTGCGGATAAATAGGGCGGACAAGGAGCGAATGAAGATATACAAATGTTAAGTTACGATTGTGAGACTTCCTTTTTGCTTTTGAAGGAGAAAGAAAGTAAATAATGTACAAAAACCTAGATGAAATGAGAGCATGTTTTTTTTAATAGCGTTGAATCGATTCTTTCTCAATAAATATTTTATTAGACGTTTTTTCGATTAAAAAAATTTTGAACATTAAGCATTTCATTATCGAACATGCTCTGTATAACAACTCCAGGCAATAATTTAGCTTCTGATTACATGTATGATAGCCAATAATATTAACACATTGAATGTCGTGCCAGTCACTGATGACCGGCATTGACCAGCGCTACCAAGCTCAAAAAATACATCTAGCTCATAAAAAATAATATTTATAATTCTATAAATATAATTACTATTTAAGTAATAATCCAAAATAATAAACATATTAACCATTATAATTTTACATCTTTCAATTATATATTATACAATAGTTTATCGAGCTACGGATCTAACAGGGAAAATTTCATTCCGCCATCGTCGTAGAGTGAATTAGACCCGACATTCAACGTGTTAATTGGTTGAACTTATCCAGGCACGAGAATGCCGTGAAGCAACTAGACCATAAAATCGCATTATCGACTTATAAAGAATAGACAAGGAAAACTACAAAATATAGAAGTTAAACAATTTATCGCAAAACTTTTACTGATTTTTTGTGTCTGCAAATAATTTCAGAGATGAGAAATGGCTTGACATTTTCATGTTTTAAAACGAGATGCTAAATGGAAACGTCGACTTTATAGCTTCACTTCAAATAGTCTGGTATTTCACAAGACTTTAATCTGTCACACACACGCAATCTTTCCTAGTATGACTTTCCACATTTATTCTAAATAAAATATTTCTTTTCTACAATTCCTCTTTCATTTACTTGAAGATTCAAAACCCATTATATGTATATTTCTTCAAATAAACCCTCGAATTTATTTAAATTATTCTTACATATTATTAATTTATTGTGTAAAATATATTACACTTTTAATTACATAAAATACATTTTTATCTTATAATATCACATATATTTTGTTATTTCAAAGGGTCTCTTTTTATACATATATGTATCACTGTGTTAGTATTTCATGTATTTAGAAAAGTTATATTTTGTCGAAACTGCGAGAGAAACGCAGGAGTAAAGGAGAACGATTTGTTACCTGTTTCTCTTAGCAACCAATTCCGATGAGATTTCTTTATAGTGGCAATATAAGAAAAAAGATTAATGGATGACTTTTTATAATATAATAAAACTTAACTTCTATCGATATATGAAATATTATACCGACTGTTATATTAGAAAGCTATTTTGCACTTTACTGGTGTATAAATACAAAGATTTATCCAAGATATTTTGGGATCTTGGATACATTTATGACATATTACTTCTCAGAAGTAACATAATATTCCTGTAACTATCTAGTGATTTTAACATTGCTTATCTCTTTGCGAAAATATATCGTTTATTACTATTATTCTTTGTTTCAAATATTATTATGAAAATTTTAAAAATCAGGTTTTTATTAAGATAGAGCTGCATTACAAAACCATATTTATATTCTTGATAGATCAAATTGATCATGTAATTTAGTCTTCAAAAAAGTTTGAGATTTTTAAATAATAGAAAATAATTTCTTATATTTGTGTTACATAATATTAGATATAAAATTAAATGAAAAAATTAATATACTGATTAGTAAAATAAAAAATGAATCTAAAACAGAATTAGTAGAATCTGGTTACGTAATATGCAAATAATATTAAAACATAATTAACATGATGTATTATACTAAGTAAACAGTTCATTTTCTTACATTGGATTAAATTAGTTTGTCCAAGTACAATAGAGAATCCACATAGAAAACATTCCTTTATTCACATACTATTGACTTAAATTTTCGAGAATTTTAATGGAGCGAGAATTTCAACACTATTAAATAGTACAATCTTAAATGGAAGTTTCAAATGTCTTCTCTCAAAGAAAATGATATTAGTAATTAAATCTACTTTTCCTCAATGCAATATAAACAGCTGAAAGATATTAAGCTTGAAAAGGACTGTCTTAGGTAGACACATATAATAAAATGAGAACTTATTAATCAGTAGAAAGCACTAGAAAAGTGCTGTATTCTTATCAAACGAGAAAAAATGTTCTAGATAATGAAATATATTTATCTCTTGTTATTGTCGAACAATGTAGCGCATGAAATTATTATAACCTTTGCTTTTAGACAAATGACGCTTGAGAATTCATATTACTAATGTGTCACGCGCGAACGTGCTCTACATGTTTACTTAGTATACAATATTGTAACCACATGTCAAATAGTACGAGGTAGCATATGATTATATTGAAACATTTTCACATTGCGTTGCGCGCGCGCGGGCATACATAAATTTTAGTCGCGCTTTGTCTTGTATTATCACGAAATTGAAAAATGACAGGTTAAAATTTTTGACGTTTTATCGCGCGAGTATTTGATGTAGCAAATGTACACGTTGTAAAATAAATAGGTAAAAATCAGTGCAAATTGTTAATTTAAATTGTATTGTATCATGAAATAAACTTTTTGTTTTCAAACACATTTTCCTGAACACGATTGATCTGACATAATAACTGTGAATATTACCACCGGGAAATAAGGCAAAAATAAACTACTTCATCTTACATAATACCTATAATGGAAAAATGCCAAGAAAAGATAGAAAATTTTGTAACGTAGATGTGAGGACATGTTGTAAAAAAGGTAATGCTACAAGAATATCAATCTCTTCTTTCCGACTAATTACGCACAACGTATTACCTTTTCATATATTAAAATAATAATTAAATTTCTGCCTCAAGAAATACATATGCTTTCTTAAAACATAATAATTACAAAATACTGCTAATTAAACTCTCTCTCTCTCTCTCTCTCTCTCTCTCTCTCTCTCTCTCTCTCTCTCTCTCTCTCTCTCTCTCTCTCTCTCTCTCTCTCTCTCTCTCATATCTTCTTTCTTAAATTATTGTAATAAAATAAAATAATTAAAAAAACATTTATAATAATGTACACATAACATCTTTATATTATTTAACGTTAATTTTTTATAAAAGTTATTATGTATATATTTTTATGATAAAACTCTGCAACTTTATTACAAGCGTACCGTCTTCTCTATCAGTGTGTATGAATATGTATGTTATTCATCCAGTTACGTTATAATGTTTATGAATGTATTGATTTTAAGGAAATTTCACTTAAATGACTTAAGTTTCCAATAAACTTTCTATTAAGTGTAACATCAGAGCGTACTTCATTAATTAATATGTCATGTTGATCACAAATTAATGGAAAATGTAGGATAACAAAGTTTTGTGTTGTAATCATACATAATCAGATATTATATAAAGATAAGCAATACCTTATTATTGTTAGGACGCTTGACATATTAGGAACCTCATACTATAGCAATAAATAAAAAAATTAAACAAAATCTGAGATGATAATCCATAATATTTGTATACTATTTTATAATATCTACTATGTATATTTTATAACGTCATTGACACAATTATTAGGAAAAATATTATGTTGTATTAATGCAATATTTATTAATAAATTATCATAGCTACACGAGCTTTCGAAATTAACCTACATATTTGATTAACTTAAAATTAATAATGAATCGGGAACTTATTGTTCTCCTATTGATGATACATTCTTTTATCGATTTGATTCTATTGTCAAGCATTATAATCTTTCCATTGAACACTGTAGATGTAATATACATTATGACACTTTGTTGATATACACAATAACGGCACTTTTTGTTCATTTGAATATCATAATTGAAATATTCATGCTTTCGATTATAGCATTAATTTGCTCCTTGAGGTGATTAATGTATTAAAACATTGTAATGACATCAAGCTGATTCTTTATATAATTGAAAAGTAGGTACAAACCAAATCAGTTTATTATATAAGCTTTTAAAAAAGAAAAAGCGGATACCATTTAAAATATAAAATTAAAATTTTGACAAATAAAAATTTTTTTAATATATAATAATATAAAACTTATTTAATCTAATATCGTTTTATCAATATTAATTTAATTTGTAAAAAAATATAGTTATCAGTCGCTTTTTGTAATAAGAAACTTTATCTAAAAGTTCAAAAATAAATTAAAATAAAAGTTATTTTTATTTCAAATTATAATTACAGTAAAATTATAATAAAAGTTTAAAAAATTTTTATTTTGTGCATTATAAACTAAGGTAGTTCTATACGTATAGAATTCAAATTTCGTAAAATAAGGAAATCAGACAAGTTGTACTTATTTTGTAACAATTTTTGTAATATTTTTTTAATAATTTTTTTATCTTAGCTTTAATATAATTTTCTGAACAAAAATAATTATTTGTTAACAATAAGAAAATGAATGTTAACAAAAATATTTGTTTCCTAATATCATTCAATTTTTTAACGTTAAAATATTGAAATCAGTGCTTGATCGTAAGAAAGCAAAAAGTAGACAATTCTAAATCGATTGTTCTTATTTCTTGGAATATTCAAATGAAATTCCAAGTCTAAGTCGATACTATTGAGATAATAATAAACGATCTTTAGTCTGATGCACCAATATTAAATCCTGTGCCGGACGTCGTGTGGTGCACTTCAATGACTACAAAGTCATAGTGGACAGGATATTGTGGTTTAGATCAAGGATTTCTCGATCAGTACTTTGCGTGGACGAAGAGAGAGCGAGAGACAAAGAGAGAGAGAGAGAGAGAAAGAGAGAGAGAGAGAGAGAGAGAGAGAGAGAGAGAGAGAGAGAGAGAGAGAGAGAGAGAGAGAGAGAGAGAGAG
>NW_011967235.1:791317-803338 GCF_000949405.1 Vollenhovia emeryi | reverse complement strand
CACATTTCAAAACCTGAAACTTGGCTATATTTTTATAATAAATTTATCGTGCTTTGCCCATTATTTTGATAATTATAATGCACATTATTAAATGTATGCTCGGCGGCTAATATGGCCAGCGACAAAGGTAGCTACTATGGCCAGCGAGTCAACAGAGTATAGAGTACGCCAGTGCTGAGAGTGATAACAGCGAAGAAAGAAAATAGTTATTTCTCACAATTTATTAATAAATTGTGAGAGCACGGCGTTACGTAGAGAGAGTGGACATACACATACACATTTCTTAAATGTGTACTCGTATGTTTAAAATATTTCAAAGTTTATGTTCTGTACGATTAAAGTAATACTTTACGATTAAAGTAAATACCCCACTTTTGCAAAATATTACTGTTTTGTACACTTTTTTTATAGATGGCCATATTATCCACCCCAAATTTATGGCCAAAACGCATACTTTCAGATTCTTTTTTTTTCTTCGAATATGGATAGATTTTAATTGATCAAAACATTTTGTCATCAAAGCTTATTAAATACACTAGAATTTCAGAAAGTTACAAAATAAAAAAACCAGCGGTTTGAAAATTATGACCTCAAATCAAAACTATGGCCATAATATCTGCCTTTACCTATATGTTATACGCCTTCAAAACCAGGACATGTATGCCTGTGGCATTTAAATACTATCAGTGTTTGACATTCACACAAAAATATCAAACACATTAAACAAAAGTTGCAATCGTTCACTTTCGTAACCCACTTTATTAGACTCGTTCACAATACTTTATAATAGTTTTTCATAACAAATCCTATATGTTAGAGTCTTTAGACTAATTTATTAGCTATATTATATAATTTATATGTATCTTTATACAATTATTTGAAAATTTATTATATAATTTATATATATCTTTATACAATTGTTTTAAATTTATGCAGGCGCATACCAATTTCAACACACTATAAAGGAATCTATTGTACATGATTACAGAAATAAAGTAAACTGTGTACATAAGGGATATATATTATATAATTTGTATTACTTTGTCGATTTGTATTATTAAGAGAAATTTTATACCACAAATTCATTAACCCCCCCCCCCCCGCACATTTAATAATATTAAAAAATTTAGAATAAATTGAAAAATATACAGAATTTTTTAATTAAATGTTGATATATTTACAGTTGTTGCGTATAAAAGACCTCAGTACACATCATGTAGTTATGCTATATAAATGTAATTTGTATTATAGATCATATCTAACGCGATATTATTTTCTGTATAATATCACAGCATCAAATTGAAGCACATCAATCATTTCCTTAGTGATATTATGATTTAAAAACTAAGGGGATATATGTTACACCTCCCAGCCACACATAGTTATGAATCAAATGAATCACATCGTATTATATTCATTTATTATTTGACTGTTTCTGCGGTTTTCCATGCAAACAATCAGAGCGTGTTATCGCTCAAAATGTTTATGCGCTACTAAAAAATTGTTGAAAATAGTTGATGTGTTATTCATGTACATAGAGACCCAAGTTAACGAGAAAAATTCTGTTTCTATTGTACTTCATTCTAACAGTATGACAGTTTCGATATCGTGTTTATGTGCACTATCACAGAAAAAAACGTGAGCATATTTCAACAAAAAGTGAAATAGAATTGAAAATTCGAAGTGAATTAAATTAAAAAAATAGCGTAAATAAAAACTGATACTCTGCTAAGTTATAATGTTGAGAAAATATTTTGTGTTAATTTTTAATTTAATGGAAAGAGAGGTGCAGTTATTTTCACTCAAGATTAATGCTTCTTAGAAATGAAACAAAAATATAAATTTATAAAGATTATTAAAAACATGACCCAACGAGAAATATCTTGTCGATCGACGTCAAAACGATGTTAAATTGACGTCGATTTAACGGTTTTGATGTCAATTTGGCATCGTTTCGATGTCGATCAACAAGTCAGTTCTTGTTGTGGAAGAACGTAAATAACAATATTAATATAATATTAATATATTAAGAAATGTTATTGTAACAATATGCAACGATCACTATTATTTCCATCAGTTGCGTTGCTCTTCTCAATATTTGTCAACTACTTTATCCACTTTGACGGCGTTGAAAAGATTGAAAATCTGTCGATAGAAATTTCTTGTTAAGGAAGGAGCCTCTTTCATAATTGCGTAACTGTCTGTTTTCGCAAAAAAATACGAACAGATTTTCATGCAGCAGGTAAAGATATTGTACACGAGCAAGTTTTTACTTAACTTAAGCCGCATCTACACTATATAACAAAACATGCTATATAGCAAAATTATACAACTTGTTACAAAAAGAAAAGAAAAAATGTTATATAACATGATGTTGTATAACATTTTTCGTGTTATATAGCAGGTTATATGTTATCCATTAGTTGTCGGTAAAGATCAAAGGAAGTTATAAAACTTTATGTTTATGAGGTATTCAAAATCAAAACTTGTCATCCTTGCAAAGTTTTTGAAACTACCGTCACACCGAATTTCTCCCGTCAATATATCTCTGTCATCTCTTTCAAGATCTCCTATAAGGGTTGTATCACTATATTTTTTTCGAGCTTCTGATGGTCGCACCCAGAATCGCCGGTTAGTTCTAATATGTTGTCTAGTCAAAATTACACAAGCTGCTGCTGCGAGAATTGCATCCTCTACGTTTGACGCCATTATGAATACTGAGATGAAAAATGTTTAACAACTTGTACATAAAATTATTGTTACAAAAATAGTGTCCAATAACAAGTTATATGAAGTCATATAACAAGTTATACAACAATGTTAAAAACAAAACAAAAACATATAGCATGTTTTGTTATATAGTGTAGACCCGGCTTTACATTTCGTTTGAGGTCGGATGTGGGCACTAAAGTTTACATTTGTTGAACTACTTTTTCTGTAATCAAACGTGCTTTGCGTGTCAACGATTCCATTACAGAGGCTCTTGCATCTAAATATATAATTAAACGACCCACAGGTACGATACTGACGTGGAAGTATTTGCATCATCGTTTAGCTCCAAATTATGATTTCCACGAATTTTCGTTCCCATGATTGGTGAAAACAGATATTGCAATTTTGTCACCAAACAACGAGACTATATGTTAATTCATTCGATTTGTTCGTCATTAACCCGAACGTAATTGTAAATTTAATTAAAACATCCGTACATATTACACACCAATTACGTGTAATCGCATACATCAAGTATCAAAATAAACAAAGAAATAAGTAAAAAGTTAAGTTTTTCAATTATAATTTTGAATATATCATTTGTACGAATGAAGCTTATTTAAATTGAACATTTATGAATACATCGTTCCTAAACTCCTAATGTTTGTGTAGTAAAGAATCGGAAATGACATAAAATTTGCTTTGAAAAATTATCAATAAAATTGGTTTACATAATAATTATACACTCGTTTTTTATTATACCAACATGTATTTTTATTATTTCTGTTATACTTAAACTAATATTATTAAGAATGTATTAATTTTTGATAAATCCATTTTTCCAATATTTTTATTCATTTTAGATACATTGAACAATAATTTAACAAGATTACTTATTGGACAAATATTTAACATGATATTCTGCCTATGCTACAACTAGACCAAAGCCTTTGCTTAGCAATCTACGGTTAATTGAAGACTATAATGGGGATAAAGTAAGTTGATACATTTGAGGTAAAGACACTATTTCTCATTATTTCAGCCAGTCTCGTGTTTCTACTCATTATCTATGTTCAACTAATTATCTTCCTGCATAATTTATGAAGAAGAATATAATATTATCACAGAAAATTAAGGAAAATCTTTTAAACGCAATCTGCCGTTTGCATGACAGAGTTAGCGAAACAATCTCTATTAAGTTCTTTTAGTTGAATTAGTTCTGCTTTATTTTTACAACATAATTAAAAAGATTTCATATGTGTTTATAATTATACATATATTTTATTATTAGGATATTTTGTTAATTATAAAGTATGCTATATCATTAATTCAGCGTCGCTGTAAGTGAGTTCAACTTGAAAACAGAGTTACGTATGTAACGACATTAGCACGATTTTTACTTTACTACCCCTTTTTACAAAAATTTATTTTGTGATATTATATTATACGATATATCCTTTCCATTATCCCTTATTAGCTTTACTAGAAAAAAATTTTACTTTTTATTTTATTATATTCTATAGGTAATATGTTCAAGTAAAGTTTCCCTTCACTAAATAGAAGTCAATGTTATAACTTTTTCTGAACTTATAACAAAAATATAAGCAAGACATTTATCAATTTCTTATATTATATTTAGAGGAAAAAAAAAGACATACTTAGGATATTATTAAAAAGTTCGTTTAGTTAATTTATCTGCTTCGTGCATCCTTTTGTACAATTGTAAAACAATATATTGAAACGAGAGACTCGATAGTACGAAATAAAAGCGCGACAGCTCGTGCATTTTTAAACAAACTAGTAAGATCACGTTCGCACTCGACTTTTCGGTGAATTTATAGTAACGCTGGGCAGTGCAATCAACCCTATTGTTTGTGCGCGTCAATTTCTGCATGCAGATACTATTAGCTTTCTCAAAAACCGTGTCGAAAATAAAGTAAAACGTCATACAAGACGTGTCTTCACGAATAATTAAGTAACTCGTGAACGATTACTGTGAATATATATTGTCTGCAATATGCTTCGAGCTTTCCGTTTAAATCGAGGCAGTTTAATCAAGATGGCAGTTACTAAAATACTATAGGCGAAGACAAATAATAACACAATGCTAAGTTCTCGTAGAAACAAAATCAGCTCTAAATTGCAAGACTTCTACAAAGCATTCCGTGCATAGGGGACATTTTCTCGAGGCGTTTCCATAACAACAATCTCTCTTTGATACTATACGCGAGTTCTATTTCTTGCTGTGCAATACTCTGGGGTGCGTTTAAGTTTCTGTCATTTGATGCGTTTCGTTCAAATTGCGGTGTGCAATCGAATATAATATTTAAAAATATTCTCTCTCTCTCTCTCTCTCCTTTTTCTCTTAATATATTTGAAAATTATATTTAAGAATAATATTCAACAATTTTATAAATTATTTTATATTATTTTATTTTATAAAACCTAATCTTAAATCTATATAAATGCGTAAGAGAGCGAGAGAGAGAGAGAGAGAGAGAGAGAGAGAGAGAGAGAGAGAGAGAGAGAGAGAGAGAGAGAGAGAGAGAGCTGCGTGACATTTTCTCTTTATTAACACTGAGGTTCATTGTCACAATCCGCCTACATTCTGAATTCAAGCGTGATATTTTTATACACATATATGTGTAATTTGGTAAAAGCACTTTTTACACGCTTCTTGCCTTTTAAAATCGTGACATATGATTTAATATTTTACATGTCATTTTACACATTTCTTGCTGTTTAAAATGACGTACAAGTCACATGTCGTGTTTTTAAGCGGCAAGAAGCATGTGAAACTGAAAAGTGCTCTTCACTAAATTACATATATGTGTATAAAAATAACATACTAGGATTTGCAGTGTAATTTCGACGCAACGTAGTCCAAAAATGTTTTCTTGTTTTTAAGTGAAACTCGCCACGATAATAACGTATTTTTTTTTCATTGCTTTAATATCGTGTAGCCAAATAAAGTATGGCGGAAAATCGTGTAATATAGATAGATTCACATATAATAATCATATTAAAGATCGTACTAATATCCCTCACACATACGTATGCACATTGGTTAAATAGTATGCAGGTTGCATTGATACACCCCCGCAACGTGAAGCAATGTAGAATATTTATCGATGGACCGTAACATTAACGAACGCGTTGAATATACTTGGAATATACGATTAATTAAAACGCCAAGTACACTTGGATCATGGGCCGCGGGCGAGATGTGTGTTAATGAAACAGGACAAAGCTATTTGTTTATTCGTGAAAATAATGCGGATAGTTAATAAATGTACGAAGTTTTATGTGTAGAAACTGATGCGCTTCAACGAAAGTATGTTAATGCAGCACATTTGCAGCTGACATCCGATTAAGATCGAGCATCACAAACAACTTTCGTACATCCAGAAACGATTCGGACACGCGCTACTTTGGGAATTTATTCTCCTCTATTAATATTCTGACGTGGAAACAGTCGATGCGTAGCTCCGAAAAAGCTGATTACGCGTTCGTGTTCCTCAAATATTTCAGAAAGATCACGGAAGCACGTCGAACGAATTTGCACGTAAATCCCAAGAGAACGTTGCCAATTTAACGCGAGAACTTTTGCCAACGCGCGTTCACATTCAAATCGGAAATTCGCAACCACCTAGTCGCACCTCCTCCATCTTAGCCACTGTTACGAAACTTCATACCGTAATTTAGCAACATGTACCGCCAACGCGTGATAAAACTTTAAACGCGTACCCTCTATTTATAGATATAACTATGGTGAACAATGGATCCCGGGTAAAAAGTTTGAAGGTTAACACTACGATGTGCTCTTATCAGTTGCTATCCTCTTACCATAAACGGAATGCAACTAAATTGCTACGAAAAAGCGTAGCGATATTTAACGGAAGCAAGCAGTTTGCGGATATTGGGACGTATGCCAAAATTCGAGAATGTTGTATAATACGTATTTGAGAGAGAACGTAAATATACTACAATATATTAACAAACATATTAGGTTTGGTACAAAAGATTTATTTGTCAAATAAAGCTAAATATAATATTTTGGCAAAATGGAAATAAAATTGCCATCGCGGGCAACAAAATACTCCGTTTTTCATCTCGAGGAACATTTTTCAATTCTTTTGTTCAAAGCACTTCGATTTTCTAGCTTTATTTGATACAAACTTTAATAGAGAAACGAGAACTCTTTCGCGTCAACCTAATAATTATTGTTAACAAATATATAATTTTATTCGTTTTTGTTCTAATATTCCTAATAATATTATATTTTCTCAGTCTAGATCTACTTTTTACCATAAACCGATCGGCTTCTGATAGAAGACGACATAACATAGAAACACGTCTTACCCCAGTAGTACAGAAAGTCACAAATCGTATAGCAAGGAAAACGACGTTGACGTTGTTGGGATTAATGACGACAATAACAGTAACGAGGATCATAATGGTGAAACTGTAAGATATATCGACACAAAATCTAATGAGAGTGGATAGCATCAAGTTCCTCGTAGAGTTTGTGGTTTATTGTCGACATCAATCTCACGTCTAAAAGCTAATGCTAAAGACCGAAATGCACAGTAGGAAATAAAAATAAAATGAAAGATGCAAAAGATTAACGTAAGAAGTTAACTCGAGCAAACCAAAATTAAACTCGCAGTAAATTGCCTAAAATTGGATTTATACTTTTCCATGATTTCTTATATGCATTATTTCCTCATTATCTTGTCTCGTGTGATATTATTTAACATATTAAACAAGAATCCATGTAATTCGCTGCATAATGCTATTGCAGTAATTGGTAGCCTATTTGAGAAACTGTATAGTTTACACGAAAGTTCATTAAGCTTATTTAGGCGATCTATATATTTACGTTACTGCTTAAAAAATGTTCATAAAAATGTACTAGTAACACGACATTTTTGTATAATTCTTTAATTTTTTTTCCGTGTTTAATCTCGCATTAATTACACATCAGTTTCAATTTAGCTTCTAATCGCTGCGACGTCTATAACGTGAAGGAAAAACGCTTTGTCTCAATTATGATTTTTAACGTCTGTGCATCTCCGCATGTGTAATTTTTCTCAACGTTATGTGGCATACAGATCCGTTGGGACCGTAAAATGCGCTCTGGAATTAACACTAATTTCCTGAAATTAAAAGTTCGCTAATTCTCGGGTGCACACGACGCTTCTCGTAACGCCAAATAAAACGCGCCATTCAAGATTCTGAATCTCTATCATAGCGCTAAAAGACACAAAAGATTCTAGTTCTTTCAATACTGTTCTCTATAAATCAATATCAGAAATGCATCGTGTGTTAATAGCATGTGGACAGCAGAATACTGAGAATTATCGTTGGATGTGACTTTGTAATCACCAGAATCGTCCTGTCAAAGGTACTGTCTGCAACTTAGAATTCATAATAAGTGATTCATACTAACATCAACTCTCTATCTTTATACAAAATTTATCTCAGAGTTCTTTTTTTTTAAATCAAATAGCGTTCTGCAAAAGCTTGTTTGAAGTTTGTTTTCGTATAACAGTTCTGTTCTTGGAAATTTAATCAAACGTGATGCGTGTGTCGTACTCGGAACGTTTTATCATATAATAAGAGAATTGCGATTATTTGGTATTATGGAAATAACATTTCATATATCGTTGCATGTAATATATTTGGATTGGATACTCGATGCATTTCTTCCGGTTCGATTTATATTATTCGAGTTAATATTTGTAGCTGGTATTTTTGCAATTCAATTCGTAAACAGTAAGTTACCTCAATTTTATGTTTGCTTAAATTCTTCCTTTAAACTAAAGGAAAACTAATGAAAACAGCATTCTATTGTACAAATTAATGACAGTAAAGAATCGCTTTTCTTTAGTCATATTTACAATAATACAGACTCGCTGTTATTGATTGTGACCCGTAAGAAAAGTTATGATTTCTAACTATATTGTTATTACGGAAACAATGTTAGCCAATCGTTATTGATTATAAAACCGATAACAATATTTTTCACGCAATAACTACATCATATCGCGTTTCAATTTTAATAATTTATTCTGTAATTGTGAAACTGACTTTAAATTGGTCTCTTTCGTTCTGCTTTGAATTATGTTCTACTTTCTTTTTAAAAAGTAATATTTGGTTCAACAGTTAGTCATATATGAACGCACATTGCGTTCCAAATTCGCAAACGATAGGTCACAATAAAAGTTCGAGATATGTTGAGTTGGTAGCTCACATGCATGATATATTCCAATGGCTCTCTCAAATTCGCGGAATGGATTCTGCAGTCATGTAGAATTCACGAAACCAATCTGAATATACAAGCATGCCTCGATAGATTTTTGGAATCTGAAACCTTTCTTTAATCAATGAAAAGGGAGGTGAATGTGTAAAAACATAATCCACTTCAAAAAATTGAACGATATTATCCTATTTTTTTACAGTTGTTTCAACATGTCATTAATGTATAGTAATTACTCAGATTTTTTATATAACCGGCTGGTTTCATTTATATTTTATCAATCCTCAAAATCCTTGCCATCCTTTTTCATTTTGTAATGCGAATTTTAGTATTATGAAATCTGATTATGCATTAGATACATCACAGCGTAAAGCATTGATCTATCAAACTGTCCGTTACGTACGATTTGCTCTTTAGGACGAATATATGTAAATTTTGTTGCATTTGGACAATGAAATATTTCATTGAAAAACTAACAAAATATGATTTATTTACTTTGTATGCCACGTGTATGTATTAATTGAGCAGCTGATTATTTTTATTTATTACGTCTACTTTAACGTACAAATATTATATCAGGGCTTCGTACCAATGAAAGAAATAAAAAAAATTTTGTACTTCTTGGTTGTCACATGGTTGTTAATTTACATTTTATTTATTTCGAGCAATCCATTAGCAGTGTTGTATAGATACCTAGGCTTAATAAATATTCGATCAAAGCGCTCGCAATACATAGCACAACCTATATGTATGATAAATGTTACAGCTTCTTCGAAAAGCTGATTCTCAACACCTTTGCCCTCTTCCAGTTTTACGAAAACCCAATTATAAAATTTCATGATAACGTTTACGTTTTAAATGAATACTGAGGCTAAATCAACATAAATATTTAATTATTTGATGATGGTAATCTGTATAAGATCATATTCATTAGTCCTCATTATTAAAAAAAAGAATTAAAATATGCAAAAGTAATAGGAACAAATGCACATAAACTTTAAATACAAACATTTTATATTTTTATGTAAAACGATAATTTCCACAATACTAAATTGGACATATGAAAGTTACACGTTACATTGTCATATAATAATATAAAATAAAATAGATAGCAGAATTATTGAAAGATCGATACACATACAAAGCACTTTATTACACTCATAAAAACATATTAAACATTGAATTTATATTTTTTGGCCTTTCCACGGCATATATACTACAAGTTTCAGGTGGATTTCTGCTACTGCTATAATATTTTATTACATACTATTTGTAAAATAAAAAGGTAGAAAACTGTAGAATTAAATTTTACTCTGACAACTTGTGAATTGAAAAAACAGTTTAGAGATTCGAGTTAAAGTATATGTGCTGCATTTTATTTATTATTTACGAAAGTAAAATTAACTTTACCATTATCAACTTTTTTATACATTCAAAGTAAAAAATATTTCATATTTCAGTGATTTAAAATATATAATATTTTTTTAACATTTCTTTCTATATTTTCTTTTAAATGCTTTCTTTTTTTAATAATAAACTCTAAATTATCTTAAATCCTGTTTAATTATAAGGAAAATATATATTTATAAACCCATTATAAGTTTTACAACTTCAGTGGTAATATAGTATATTCTTAATCATTTTCACATATAAACTTTAGATGGTCTAGAAATAAGATCTTTAAACACTTTACATGTTAATTTCCTGGATTTTTAACAAAATGGATGTTTACAACAATTTCGCTCTTATTAAAAGTATACGTTAGATTTAGAAAAAAACACTTATTTTAATAATGTAGCACATATGGTATATTTTAATAGTTTTTATTATACTTAGAAATACTTATTTACTGTCGTATACTTGATAAAATGCAAAATTAATTGCTTTGCGTAAATTAATCTCTTATAACAAATGCATAAGAGGATTAAACGAGTACGCACTAATAATAAAATATGGATAATGATGTCTTACTGCTCGTGGCATGTTTAAACAGTTTAAACAGTGGCATGTTTATACTCCCTAGAAAATGTAAATTAGCGTAATAAGATTACTGATTTTCTTTTATTTGTAAAATACGTTGTTTGTAAAAATTAATAAGTTAAACAATGCACATTAATTGTTTAATCAATCGACAATTAATAAAGCATTATTTATCAAATTTTTACACATCATATATCTCAAGTTTTTACACTTTCACATAAAATGGAAAAGATTTTTTAATTTTGTATGAAAAAAAGAGTGAATGAAGAACTAAAGTTATTTTAAATATTTTACTAACTTAAATAAGAGATGGATTATGAAAAATTTTCATTATACTGAAGATAACACAAATAAGAGGGTTGAGACGTTTACAATTTAATTACTAATTATATGAGCATAAATTCACGCAATAAAAACTGTGTCTTACTCTTATTACTCATTATTATATCAATTGATTGTTAGAATTTCGAGAGTCTAATTTATGTATTTCTTGTTAACTATTTTATATTTAGACAGATTATAACAACTTGTATCTCACATCTTCCTGTATAGTTAACAATCAACTTTACTTATTATCAATATCTTATAATTAAGAAATTACAATTTATGTAAAAGTTTAAGAAACTTATTTAATATCCAAAATTTAATATCCAATATATTCATCCAAAAAAATCATAATGTGCAATAATACATTATACAATTACAAAAATAAAAAAGTTAGACGTATTTTAATAAATAAAAATTTTATATTTCATTTGTCATGTGCATAACAGCTGTAGAATTTTAATATTATTATTATACTGATAACGCTACTTGTCGTGACATTAATATTAATATATTTATATCATTAATTAGATATTGTACAATTACAGTTACGATTAAAAATTGTATTTATATGTTTTCCATGATTTATCCTATATGTACTATTTATAGTAATATTTAATTCGTCAGATTTAGCGTAATATTATAAATCAATATTTAAAATATATTATTTTATATTATATTTGCTAGTGGAATAAAACAATGATGAAACAAAATCTGGTATAAATGTTATAAAATTACTTCAC
>NW_011967235.1:770546-788115 GCF_000949405.1 Vollenhovia emeryi | reverse complement strand
CGAAAACTATTACTCGCACAGTAAAAATGAATAGAACATAAAATGTATATTTCAAAGAGATCTACAACTTTGTTTAAAACATTTTTCAAAATTTTTAATATTTGTGTCTAAAAATTACATATAATTGGTTGACATTGTTTTTTTAATAACTTTTTAATAAACAACGAGCGCCGGCTAAATCCTTCTGAGGGTTACTCAGGAGGGTGACCTCTATAATATATGTCAAGCCCAAGGTTATTGGAGGTGGGTGTGTTAATCTAAATAATTACCTCTAATTTTTCATTTTGGTAGACAATAATTATTCCTGTCGTATATTACTAATACACATTTTTAACTAGTAGTAGTTATATTTTATCAGTATAACTTTTTATTAATATGAATTTATATATTTTTACATTTTTAATAAACTTTTTATGGTGATTTTTATCTCAAAATTTGTGACAAAATCTGTAGGTATTATTTTTCCTGAAATTCAATTTCCGGTCGCAGCGTAATACTCATACGCTCCAATACAAATATATAAGTGTTTGTGTGAAATTGTATTTTCTTCTTTTATATTGCAAATAACCAGAAAAAGTAAGAAAAAATATTTGAGACAAAGTTTTAAAAAGTAACTATGTGATCATACACATTAAGATTTTACATAAACGCTAAAACGTTTGTAATTACACATACTTAAACATATATTGTGCTTATAATCTTTTTGTGATAAGATGCTGTGCGATATAAAAAAACGTAATAAAATTTTTAATTACTTTAAAAGAAACGCGATCAACATAGACGCTTTTATATCAATTTTTAGCTTTAATTATGCAAGTTCTCATTATACATGTAACAGATTCATGAATACATGAACATTGTCTCATCAACGCAGAAATATAAATCAATAAACGAGCAGCGACAATTCTGGTAAGCGGCTTGGAAAGTGCCTTCGGAGAGATAACAAGAAAGCAGAATGAGAATGTAATCCGATTATGAGTATACTATTGCTGCTTCTGTTAACATTAATTTACGTATAACATTACTATCATGCTTGTCACATAATTTAAATGAGTCATATTTTATGAAAACTGTCCTAGAATTCTATTTTCGCCTAATAATGTTTGTGTCGCTTTGAAATGAAGCAAATCGCTATCTCTGTTGCACTAATTTGAAAAATATGCAGTTTATGAAAACATTTAAAAAATACAAAGATATAAAATAGTAATGTTGAACATATCTCTATATTTAGAACACATTATAAATGATAAATCTATCAGAGAAATTATAAAAAGAAAACAAATATTTTAGCGTTTTCTTTTTTTAGTACCATTTATTACATAACATATTGAAAGGCTTACGATTTAAGCAATATTAAAACGATATTGTTTAAGAATATCTATTAGATAGGCATATAGAAACGATATATTACGTACATAGAAGGAATATCGAAATTGATCGTGTATCACAGTGGGGCAACTGACACTTTATTATAAATTAGGGCCTGAGCAGAATAGCTGTCTTGTACTCTTAAAACAATATTTTATGTTTTAAATCCCTGTCTTAAAGTAACAGACAATAACTGTCGTGTATCTTAAGAGTACAAGCCATTCTGCTCAAGCCCTTATAGTTTATCATACCAAATAATTTAAAGGATTTCATCTTATTATTTTAATAAATAATTTAATATTATTTTAGTTATTATTTAAATAAATAATTCAATAAAGTCTCCTGGTATGAGAGAATCATAACAATTTAATAAACGGATAAATTCACTGTTACACGTATGTGTAATAACAAATCGTTGTGCTCTTTTATAAACTATCATTTTCTTGGATTCTTTACCGTCGAAAATAATTAAGTTTATCTATGACAATTTGTAAAGTTTTACACATCAAATATTTCTTTTCTGTGTAGCAAATTCTAATTCTTATGGCAAGAAATTAAAAGCGACAGCAATGTGTTTTATCAAACAAATAATATTGTTAAGGAAAATAATTTATTTTAACGGACTTTATGGCAAGATAGAAAATCATATCAAGTGTTCTACACAAGCGTCTGACCTATCGGTATTTCACAGGCATCGTGTACAAATGGCACACAAGCCAAGTGATTAATCTGTAAATTTAATCAGAATTTAAATGGTATTATGTATCAGAGTTTAGCCAATCCGAAAGTGAACGATGCTACATTGAGTATGTCAAATGAGAAATTACAAGAATTTATATTGCTAATATCTCTAGAGAGAAAGTAATTTGCAGTTTAAAGGGTTTCTCGATAAACTATTTAAAAATTACATTATACATCGACGTAGCAATTAAAAGTCGGAATTCGAGCCTTTCGTATTTTCAAAGGTAGAGTTTGTCGATTTAGTTACAATGTTTTTTACGGAATCGGGTATTTAAAAACTTTTTTATATCCCACGCGTGTAAATGTGTGCCAGATGGCCTCGTCGACAGATATTAGATCGTATAAATCTTTTTCTCAACTATACACTGCTACACAAAATTAGAAAAAAATTCCAATAAAATTTACTAAAGTTATTAATTAAAATTTGCATATGCGCATAAAATTATAGTTAAATATTTGAATATTGTGTTTGAAATAATAGCAATTAATTATTTGCAATAACATTGAAGTAATCATTCTTAACTTGACAAATTATTGTGACGCGAATTGTATACATGTATTCGATCGATATATACCAATAAATGCAGTCATTTATAATGGATCATGATAAGGAGTTCTCTCGTCAAATTCGCCCGTGTAACACCGGAAAATGTTTAAGATATTCCTGAAAATATGTTCTCGTTGTGTGAATATCAAATATCGCGACCAAATGCATCGTCGAACATCATGCGATAGCATATTCGAATGTACCCGAACACGCACGCATACTAGGTTTGAGGATTCATGAAGTTCATTCGTGCGTTCTAAATGTCACAGCGCATATTGCCGAATGCATATATTCGCTTATACGCATCATCACGACGTATATGTGTCGTACGTGTGTGGACTAATAAATGCGTTTCGGACTTATCATGGATGCGTATAACATTCGGATGACCAACGGCTATTTCCCTACGCCGCGGCGCGTAAACGCGCATCCCGCCATGAAATATTTATGTCGACATTAATCGGCGATGCTAATTGAGCAGTATTTATCGAGTATACACGACGCGTGCAATGTAGTTTATCAATGTTACGGCCAGTTCATAAATTAAATCGTTTCCATCATCACTAACAATACCGCACACGGCGGCAAGGAAACGTACGTTAACATTAAAGTCAATTGAAAATACATCATACACGACGTAGGCATCGTGAGATAAAAAGAGACCACGACGAATTCGCATCAGGATTCGTAGTCTCGTGAAACGATAAGACCTTGGTGCTACTTTCACACTAAGATACTTAGTGAGCAAAGTGTTAGCTCAAGATATTTGAGAAAAGAGGAAGTGAGGCCACTTTAGAGCCATTATCACGTTCCGAATACATTGTCGAATATACATATTTCATCTGCATCGTGCATAGGAATAATTTCTTTCGTCGTAACTGTAACAGTAACTGCGGCAATATTTTGTATGGCTGCTAGAGAGGGAGAGAGAAAAAGAGAGAGAGAGAGAGAGAGAGAGAGAGAGAGAGAGAGAGAGAAACCCAATTATAATTAACATTATACTGTTAACGCTGCGAACTTGAGCCGAACGTATTGCACTTGCTGTTTTCTCAATCGGTTTTCCCCCAGTACAACTGTTCCCCGACAGCTATTGTTTCTCAGTATAACAATACCGAGAAAAACAATATACCGTATTATGTACGACGATAGGTTTCTCTTGCATAATTTGACTAATTAATGTCGAAGAATATAACTTGTATTAATGCGTAACAGAATCTCATGTTTCCTTAATGCTGTCTTTGTATATTTCTGTGTTGTTGTGCATATCCTTCTATCAATACTCAATCAAAACTAGCCCGATGCCCGAACAAAATTCTGTCTACGTCATTAACGCTCCTTAATTGCAGGGTTAATTAAACTTTAATGCAAGCGTAAACTTTTTCACTTACGAAAGTTACGGAAACCGCCAATACGGCGTCGGCTCGCCACCTGCGACAGTATTGGTACTTGAGTTATTACGAGGTCAGGTAGATCGTAAATGGAGGGAAATCACCCTTAGGGCTGACGAAAAGAAATTTCTTTTAGCTCTCGTATCGATCGAGAGCGAGTGCGAACAATGCGGCGCACGGCAAATCTGTCTAATGTCTTCACAGAAAAAACATTCGCAGTGGTACGCGATTCGATGACCGACAATAATCTAATAATTCAGTATTTTTTTTAAGGCAACTGCTCTACTCTTCTCTATGTTCATTTTCTTGAAATACGTACGGAAAAATATACGTCTCTCGCAGAGACAGCAAATGGCTAACAAGAAATAAAACGCAATATGGAATTGCAATAATCTATTTCGCGGAACTGATCATCAATATCATCTTAAAAAACAAGAACAAAATGTTTCCGAAGTACAACCTTGGGCGAAAAACTGTTATCGCATAAATGTCATAATATGATGAGAGCGCAGGAGCAATTCAATATTAATTCAATATCTCATGTGTTGACATCACGGTACATTTAACATTGCGATAACATTTCTTGCTGCATTATGAATATAACAAAATGTAGACATTGGTTTTGTGAATTAAAGTGTAAACAAGAACGGAAATGTAACTTCCAATAATGGTCGGTCGTTATAGGATAAATCGACAGAGCGAAGACGGTCTAACCTACCGCAAATTCGTCGGGCCATGTGTCCGAATTTGATTATTTTCTCAACCCAATTAACAGCCATCATTTGGTCCGTGATACTCTCCAAGAGGAAAACGGTTAAAACGAATCTCGTCATAGGTCGTTAAAATGTTTACGACACTAGCCGAGATTTCGCGTTTTACACGTGGAAGTATCCTTCGTTCCCGCAAAGAAATACGACAACGACGGATATTCTACGATTGTCGGGGGAAAAAATCACACTCTATCCGTGAGAAAAATATAATACTATAGAAATCTTATTCATGCCATATTATTTGATATATCTTACATTCAAGTACTGAATTATCTAAGGGAATATTTATCATATGTAAAGAGATATCTTATTATGTTACATCTCATTATGTACGTATACTATTTCTTTTGTTTTAAATTACAGAAGTCTAGTAATAATTCAATTGTGAGCTATTGTTACAAAAAGATTTAGAAAATTTCTGAAACTTTTTTGATTCTAAATTTTAAGTAGTATTCACAAGGCGTGCAGTCGTCTAAAATGTGATTAGACCGTGTCAAGATCCCCTGCGTTACGTCACTTCTAGAGCGGCTGTACTATAAATATTCTTGCCCTACATTTTCTTTGAAGCTGGTGTACAAATTGGTGTTAATATGAGGTATGCAAATATTTGTAGAATATAATTACAATACAATACTAACGAAGAGAGTCATATTTACCACCAATTATTTTATTCTTAAGAGCGGAGTGTCGCAAGAAGATAAATTAAACGAGAAGCGAAGATTATAGAGTGACGGGTAACGGATATAGGAAGTTTAATCAAAAACGCGCAAAAACATAGAAAATCCGTTCCTCTGACAGAAGTGCCTACACGTACGTGCAAACATTTTCCAAACATGCTCCAAATAAAAAGCGCGAAAGCTGTGGATTATTTATTGCAAGTGCAGTATTAAAACTTACACAGATCGTCGGCGTTTTTTTATTAATTTTTTATAAGTCTCGCAATTGTAAATACGCGAACGCGACATTTTCTTCTAAAATCATTGCAAGTGTGCTTACCCATCCGTTTTTTTTTTACAAACATTAGAAAGCACAATTTTACTCGCGTCGCGCTCTTTTTCCGATAACCAATGTTTTTCCAATGACTGGTTGCAATCACGGGTGATAGATATAGAAAGTAATTTCTTCTTTCTTTTGAACTGATATTTAGGAATGAGTAAACCTAAAACGAAGTACATCACAGCATTCAATACGCATGTAAACTGTGCCATTAGTTGCGAAAACTTCATCAATGAATCTATATTAATTGTAGAAATTAATAAATCCGTAATAATCATAGAAATGTATATCCAAATGAGATGCAATATTACTAATAGTCCTATACACAATGCATTGCTTTCATAGATCTGCATTATGCAATGTGTTCGCTGTAGGAATTAGAGAGAGCCAGTTCTACTCTCTACTCAGAGATTTCATCACACGTACAGTTTGCTACTGTCTGCTGTTCTCCTCTAATCCATCCATAAGTTATACATGAGAATCAGTAATACAGCTACTGGAATGTTGCCAAATCATATGATCCAATGGAATCGAATCCGTTCAGTTTACCTCAACTTAATTTCTACTATGTTCTTTACGAATCAATAAAAAATATGTACAGTAACAAAAAAGCCAAATTATATTAAAAAATAATTTTTAATTTTTGAAGCGGTGATGTTTTGTTATATCTTATATTTAAGACCTCTTTGAGTTTCACCTTCGAAGACGTGATTTTTCATATCTCCGATCAGATTTCGCTTTGCTATTTCAGTTACGCTGTAACGCCACGAATGGCGAAATAGAGGCGAAATGTGAATGCAACTAAGTTAATAACATTTTAGCATCTCTCTTGAACGGTACGGTTTGCTTTTCATAGGTCCTAATCCTATTTCATCCTACTCTTCGTAGTCCTGTTTATAGGCTTTAAATTTAGATCGGATTTATGGCAGGTAAGTTATAAATCCCTTCATCATACACTGTCACTCATACATAGAACGAAACAGTATACTATGCTGCATCCGATATGAGCCACGTTTAACGTCACATCGCTCCCGTTCGTGAAATGTCAACGTTAAATATAAGTACTTAATATAAGTATATATTCCAAGATTCAAAGAACATGAATGCGAAGAAAATATTTCTGATTCATGTCCGATACAAAGCTCTTTTGCTTTTGTCACGTTGTCTTTTCGCATAAGCCAGCTTTACGTCACAGTTATCCTTCTATAAAGCTAAATCTCAGAGTTTACAAATGGCATGGCAAAGACAGGTCGAAAATGGGTAATGATATAGTGAAGCAAAACACGGAGAATCGCATGGCCCATTGCCAATTAAAGTTTTTGAAGCAAGAGATATATAGGTACAATTTATCGATCATAATCAACAATAATTGTACCCTATGTCTTGTAATTTATTTCTAATAATTAAAAATAATATCTTTTTGTAAGTATAACTATTATTTTAGCTTTTATCAGAATTTAACGTGAGATTTGTCCCAGTCTTTCTTAGATTTATCCATTTTCTTTTATCAAGAGAAACAATCGTAATACGTGGAAGGCGCGAGGATTTAGTTACCAATCTGTCAATCTGTGTCGAAGGATTAACCTTATCATTGCTTGACCGATATCCTTGCACATAGCTAGTGGCATACCTCCTGTGTGAATTGTGTGAAGTATTTCGTAATCGATTAACGGCTAACGATATATATCCGTGAAAGATTACTCCTACACGTTCTAACGCGTTCTACACAACAGCTATGCACGGCGCACATTTAACATTTGAAACTGTATCGAAAATTGCGACGATCTGTAAAGTGCTTACAGGATTACAAATTTCAAAAGAGTACTACGAGTAATACGTTCACAAACAAGTTTGTGAGCGCAGCTCACTTTACTTTACAGGTGCGAAATATAATCTACCGATAAGTAGGAGTTAAAGGATTACAAGCTGATTACAGAGACAAGTTCTCAAAGTTGGTTTAGATTTCGATTAGTTTCTGATGGCTTTTTAAGACAATAAAATAAAACAAGTAAGAAATTTCTAACACAAGTTATCTAAATTGCATTTATTTGCTAGCGATAATTACGAAATAAATGTAATTATTGTTTGAAGGTAAATTTTGGATAATATAAATAAATTTAATAATTTACTTTTATGTTTGGACAAAAAGCTCTTTTTTAAGAGAATAAATTTACATTAAAAAATTATAAAGAATCTTAAAAAGATTTTAAACTTTCCAATTAATAAAACTGGAAAAAATAAAAACAAAATTAATACAAATTAACAAAAAAAAACCAAATTAAAAATCATTCAAAATATGTAAGAATAAATATGGTAACTAAGAAGAATTAATAAATATATTAATTAAAATGGATTAATAAATATGTTAATTAAAAAATGTAATAAATATGTTAATTTTGAAACAATTATCTTTATGTGCATTTTTTGTATCTCAATATAATGAGGTCAGTTTATCTCATGCCATGTGTCATTCTATTCTGATTCCTATCAGGCAATTAAATTGTTTGATATTTCCAAGAGAACTTACATTTTTAATAAAAATTTATTCTTAAATTTTAAAATAGATATTGTTTTTATAAGTAATAAACTGTACTTCCAATATGCAAAAAATTAAAATGTTGCAGGAGAAAAAATTAGAAAGAATCAAATGTAAAATATACACCATCTCTGATTGTATACCTATATACATATAAAACACTTTGAATATTTGTCAGATGCGTTAAACACCAAATGCATTAAATAAATAAATTGCGGCATTACATCAGACCCAGTTAATTATAATATAATATAGGATTATATTTTTACAAACAATTTAATAAATCTCCAATAATGGAATATTTAACATTAGAGTTTAGCCACGTTATTACAGATGTTGTTATTTTGTGGTTTTACCATATTTTAAACATCGATTATTCAATATGCTTATACATGTATATTGGGGCTGTTTCGCATTAACAGCACATAAACCAATAATATATAAATTAGTTTCAAACTTTGTATATACAAAAATTATCAACGTTTTCTTTGTTATTTTACAGCCGGTGCATATCACTGACATTGACGTTGGAGGCTCTATAATTTGGATAACGAGGAAGAAAGATCAAAATGCAAAGAGGATCATATTCTCGTTAACGGCAAAAAAGCGCTTGAATTGGAACGGAATGGCCATGTCGTGGCCATATGCGACAAGTGCCTCACCATCCTCCTCGATTACAATCTTCATGATGACAACACGATTAACGCCACTGGCATTAATAACAAATTACACGGAAGTCAATGACTCTAGCAATATCACGAAAGATATCAACGAAGAGGAGGAGGAGTATACGCCGTACAGCGACCGACCGGAAACATATATAGTACCGATCGTCTTTCTTTTGATCCTGCTAATCGGCCTGACTGGAAATGGCGTGCTCGCTCTTACGATCCTTCGACACACAAACATGAGGAACGTACCAAATACGTATGTTCTCTCGCTGGCACTTGGGGATTTACTGGCACGTAACATTTATATACGCATGTATCTATGGTAGATATATACAGATTCCTTTCTACAGGAAATCCTGTGACGCGTACAAAACTGCTCGTACATACCCACCACAAATCATTAATTTAAGCAAGCTTATATGTTCCGATATACGAAAAGCTGGCCAATATTTGTGCAGTTATAAATATTTATCAAGAAATATTTGTCTTCTATTTAAATGATGCCTTATTTTATACGTTATATTGCATTGCATATAATATTATTATACCAATTTATTTAAATTATATTTTATAAATACACATACTCCGTATAAAATACCCCCCCCTCTCTCTCTCTCTCTCTCTTTAATAATATGTTCTGTTTTTTTTAGTATTTGCCATTTCTTTTCCATTTTAATTGTAAATTATGTCCATGTCGTAAACAGATCGATATTTAATGTGACAATTTTAATATCACGAAAAGGAAAATGTAAAGGATTCGGAAATCATAACCAATTGAGACTGAATATGGCGCATAGAAGAGAATTGTATAAAGTTGCTATCATTTTATCGGAATGGTGAAACTCAAGATTAATGTTATTAGTACTAAAACATTAGTACAGCAACTATAACAAATACAATATTATGATAATTCTTAACACGTGCAAATTCTTACACACAAATTCTTTTTCAATGTAATAAAATAAAGACAATATAAATATTTTAATTCTTTTTAAGAACGTACAATTCATTAAGAATACTTTTATAATAAATGGAATTGACATCGATCATGAATAATCTGTGTACGATCGAGTTAGTAAAACGTTAGAAAGTTTTGACATAACGTCATCTTAAACTTTTGACGGATAGCAAATTGCCATTTCATCTTTTTCTCTTTCAAAAGTCTCTTTAAATTTCCGACGAAGTTTCTCTTTGAAATAAATACGTGTAATCGTCGAAAATTGAAATCGTTATGCAGGAAATTAACAAAGTTTGTCATCTGTAGTATATTAACTTTAACATAAAATACCTATGTCAAATATTTCCTTTTTTACGGTATAAAAATTTATTATCTCACAGTTATTACATGTATATATAAAAATAAAATTTTGCATTTGCAGTGAACAGCAAGTGATAGTTTTGTTATCAGATTTAGTGCACTTGGTTACATCAGGTGGAAGAGCAAAATCGATCGGTTTCAGTATGACGTCGGTAGATACATACAGTAGCACGAGTCCGTCGATTCTCGCACCGTCGCTTCACGGCAAATCCTATGTAATGCGGATGGCTCGACTCACGCCTCTCAGCCATGCATACCAAACAATAGTGTTAACGCAACCTGAAGGTGGTTCTTAGCCTGTAACATTGACCAGCTATCATTCCTGGAATTTCAGGCGACAGTTTCTCTGTCCGATAAGCTGCTGTCCAAGAGTTTAAAACGCTTCTTTTTAGGTTACACAAACAAGTAGCTTACATTTTCGTCACTGTTACACTGTTACACGTGGTATGCATCGCGGTGAGCTCACGCGAACTTACAATGGCAGATATTTCCTACCGTTTTAACGTGAAAGTCTGGTATCGATGGTTGCGGTCTGTTCTGTCACAGACTACTCAAATATCAGATTTCGAGTTGAGGTTTTAACAGATGTTGACGGTATAAATTGAATAAAAGCAATTCAGATTGAGCTTTTAGTTGTAATCGAATCTCCAAGTATTAAAGTTTTACACAGTATACATCGCTCTAAGTTACCATTATTTTCTTGTTGCGTTTGATCCATCATTATTGCATAATTCTCTATTTTATTCTACAGGTAATAGTAACATGCATCCCATTCACCTTTACCGTCTACATTTTGGATTCCTGGCCTTTCGGATTAGTACTATGCAAACTTTCCGAGTGTGCGAAGGACATATCTATCGGAGTTTCCGTTTTCACTCTAACTGCCCTCTCAGCAGACAGATTTTTCGCAATCGTGGATCCTATGCGAAAATTGCATGTCACAGGTATAAATAAAGCTACATATATAACTGTGCGACTCGAGATTATACTCCAAGAAATCACGCGATGCAGATCAATAAGACAAATGAGTTTATTGCTAATGCAATAATCTAAACGATAATCGATATTGATTAATTAAAATAGTATATTTTTATGGAGATAAATAAAACTTGCATTCTTATGAGACAAAAATAAGAAATAATGAATAGAGATTAAATTATGATTGATTGTTTATTCAAGGTAGTGGAAGACGAGCAACACGCTTCACCGCAATCGTTGCGGTACTAATTTGGGTCTTGGCTATAATATGCGCGATCCCGGCTACCTTTTCGTACATCAGAGTCTTCAGGGTTAACCCAAACATAAGCTTTTGCGTAAGTCGGATTATCGCGCTCATAACTAATCTCATTTTAGATTTAGTCTCCGAAACTCGTCATTAACCGCTGTATGTAGATTGCTAAAACGAATTATGTACTTCTCTAGTTTCACAAAGCAAAGGTCTAATAATTTCGATATGATATGTGTATCATATAATTGAAGGTATGTTACCCGTTCCCCGAGGAATTTGGACCAAACTATCCAAAGGTGATACTGATATGTCGCTTTTTCATCTACTACCTTATACCTCTCAGCATCATTGCCGTTTTCTATATGTTGATGGCCAGACATCTTATGCGCAGTACGAGAAATATACTCGGCGAGATGCAAGGCCAGGTAACTTGTATACATTTAATTACAATTTAATTATAATAAGTGAAAGTACTAAGATGTTTCGACAAAATTTAAGTTCTCTCTTCCCATTTGTATATCTACTTCTACCTATATTTTTAAATCTGTCTTATCATCCGCGAACGATCTTAGTTCAAGATTTACAGCATTACTGTAGCCTCACGATAGTTTATACAGTAAATATCATGTATTCTTTTGCGCGTATATTAATGCCCACTGTGTTTTAGGTGAAGCAAATACAAGCCCGTAAAAAGGTAGCAAAAATGGTAATGGCTTTTGTCATTGTGTTTGCAGTTTGCTTTTTCCCACAACATGTTTTCATGTTGTGGTTTTATATTCACCCAACTGCACAAAAGGATTACAATGCCTTTTGGCACTACTTTCGTATTTTGGGTTTCTGCCTTGCCTTCACCAACAGTTGCATCAACCCTATCGCTCTCTACTGCGTGAGTGGTACTTTCAGAAAGTACTTTGACAGGTAAGCTTAAAGCTGTAATATCTCTAATAGCAGCGACAAGTCGATTAGCTCCGTCAAACGTTGTAGATTAAGGAAAAGGAGTAACAACTTCTTGCAAAAATAACTTCAAGAAATGAGTAAATATTATTCCAGTTTGTAGTTGAATGTCATTATATATACATATATCGTATTATTTATACAATTCTTGTGCACGGAGCGAATTTTTTTAAATTTATTCTGAATATTATGTAATCGTGGGACAACATGACATTTCGAAGATTTTGTGAGTTTTTTGAAATTTTACCATACATTTTACTAGTGGAATGTATGATAAAACTTAAAAAAAAAACTGTCATGACGTTCTTCAAAATGTCATGTTGTCCCACAAATACGTCATTTTCAGACTAAATTTTAAGAGAAAATTCTATCCGTGTGTTATTTAATCACGACTAATTGTAAGTAAATTTATATTAAAACATTTATATTTTTAATGATATTTTGTCACACTTTAGACTGCTGAATCGCGATGTATTTAATCGTGAAACTTGAAGGAAAAGAAGTCAAATTTTTCATACACACATACCACTTACAAATAATTAACGCATCGCTCTACGCAGCTTTTCCTTTTTCTTAAATTCTACGCAGCAAGAAATAACTCGCCGATCGATATCGAAACGATATCGAATCGACATCTATCAACGAATCATTTCTTGCTGAATAAATAAAATCCTTCGAAATTTCTTTCTTGATCGATACGCTCAGTTGACTGATCATATCTAAACAACTTTGTAACTTGTGTTAGATACTTGTTGTGTTGCGCTACAAAGAGGATGCGAAGACGACATCGACGATCGTCAGATCTAAGTTCGCGCGGACGAGGGCAAAGTTTTTCACTTGTCAGTTCAAGAAAATACTTGGGCGATTCTCGCCGAGAACAACGAAGTGTAATGCGCCTCTCTATGATGGCGGGTGATATACGATCGACAACTCCGATTAAAGAGCAAGAAACTACTATCACTCTGTCGGCGTATCCAAATGGCATTGATGAATCATTAAGAAATCAACGAGCACCGACAGAATCGACCGTACACGATCGATTAGTTACTTAAAGAATATATCAACGTCATATTTCTTCGTATAATCGTTTATATAAAATAATTTTGGTGTCATTTAATATTGATTAAGTAAATATATATTTTAATGATGTGTCTTCTCACAATTCAAGCTTTAGATTGCTGATTCCTGATATATTTAATCGTTGCATTTGAAGGAAAAAGTAATAAAAATTTTCATATACCCGTTACGAGTAATTAAAATCGTTAATATTTGGGTGATTTTGTTGTCATATTTAAAAAACATGCTTAATTGGCGTAATTTAGAATAATCGCAATAAATACATGATGACAGAGTACACAAAAGTGGTATAGTTGTACCACTTTTATACTTTTACATTAACGGCATTTAATAAAGGTTTGATAATGTTTAATATGCCATCAAGTGTTTATTGGAATGTCACGTAAATAAATTTCTGTTTCGATACATTTATATTTATCGTGTACAAAGAATCATATTTGAATTTAAGACATTAATAATAATAGAATTAGCGATAATAAACGATAAACGAAATCAAATAAATTGACTTCGTGCTTTTATGGAAAATTTTAGCATGTATCGTCCGACCAATAAATATTACATTCCGCCGAATAAGTTACAGTATTAAAAGTTATGAACGAATGTATACTGCTATTTGTATAGAAAAATAAATATGTAGAAATCAAAGTTATTATAAAATAATTCACATCATTGTAAAGATAGCGTAATGGAAAAAGAATTATTTACAAATTGATGGAGCGATAAAATATGATCTCGATTGTACATGGAAAAAATAAAGAATTCTGCATCGGCAACCGAATTATATTTTTGTGATATGTGTCTGTAATTAATTAACGCATATCTATATTAGTTTGTATTTGCAATGTAAACAAAGAATCCAAGAGTTAAAAATAAAAAAATAAAAAATCAAATGGCTATTATTATAAATATTAAAATATATGCAAATTAAATATAGAATATTATAAACTGGAACTGGATATACATATGTATAACATATAAATATTTTATAACAAATTTGTAGTAAGTCTTTATCATATTTATTACATTTTTATCGGAAGAAAAAGTTATAACCTTAGTTTATTCAATTTGATAAATTTTATTAAGTAAACGAAATTTCGCGTAAAGTAAAAACTTTATATAGCACCAATGAAAAAAAAAATTAATACCGTGTACAAAAATTTATTACAATAATATAATATTTGTTTCGATCGAGTTGCGATACCAGTTGGTTCCAATATTAAATTAAATTAAATTTTTATTTTTGTTCAATTAAGTTACTTTAGATTGTTGATTCCTGATATATTTAATCGTTGCATTTGAAGGAAAAAGTAATAAAAATTTTCATATACCCGTTACGAGTAATTAAAGTATGATATTTTGGTAGCTGGCTTTTTAAATAACAATTTATCTATTCTTCGAACTTTCACCTTTATCGTATCAGTTGCATTGAAAAAGAAGCAAGTAAAATGTATAAGTATCAGATTTGCAATCAATAAAAAAAACTTTTCAGTGTTGAATGTGAAATAAATATTTATAGTAAATTTATTTTACAAAACACGATATCATGTAAGCTGATATTTTTCTTACATTCATAATTAGTAATATATTTGCGTAGAGACTCCCTGTGCAATGTTGATAAAATTGTAGTCTATAAATATTCGTTGTAAAAGTGTTTTGTGCTCAAAACCAAATTTACATATTTCTAAAAAAATTGAGTTTATTACGCGATCTAACGGCTTTGTAACAGAGCAGCTGCAAGTATATTACATTTCTATGCAAATTCCTATTTCCATATTCTTCTACCATAACGAAAATGTCAAATCTCTTTTCTCAAAGAAGAAAAAGATGCTTTCCTTTTAAATCTCTGATATTACTATTTAAATTGTACATAACTAAATCATATTACACAATATCTTATGTTGTGCAATACATGTTTTACGTCGATCATTAATTTCATAATAACACAAAATATCAATAGTTTTGTTGCAAGTAATCGTTTTTTTTTCAGCAAAGACGAAAGTAATATTGTGTGACACAAAAAAAACTATATTCTTAATTAAACAAAAAATAGCGTATACTGCTGCATGTTATCGTTTATTGAAAATTGAATGTTAGTGTTTGATATTTTTTACTATCGGTAACTTCCTAAATACAACAGAGTTCCTATCATAGGTAGGTAAACACTTATCTTGTATCATTTGAGTTAAAAGTCATTTTGTTCGCATTTCCGTATCGCAACACACAAAAACTCACTCACAAAAGTGATAATTAATTATAATCACGCCACTTTATGTGACATTTTCAATGTTAATTATCCTCGAGACTCTATTGTATTTAAAAGAAGATCCGAGGTCACAGATCGTGCGAAAATATGCGATATATGTATAGTTTGACATTCTCGTCGCTTGGTACATTATCACTGATAAAGATCGTGCGAAATTATTACTTGTACCTGCTTGACCGTGCTTGACCAAGTATACTCATCACTTTGATACCCGCGCGAATCACTGAACGTAACACTTATTAGTTAATTTAATTGTACAAGTTAATGCGTATTATATGTGAAGACTGGCCGAGAGAACCGAACGTTATGACAAACGAAATTTGAGCAGTCTATCGGCAGAAGCTTTCTTCCGGACGGTGACCTCGCGTTAACAATTATAATACAGTATTCGTCTATCAACGAAAATAACATTACGTGTATTGTATATCACGATGTCACTCTTTAAAGTATTTTAACACTTTATTTAAACAAGATTCTTCGTGCAACTTTAAACAATCGTCCCTATTCATTTCATATCCATCGAGTTATACATTAACGGCGCTTGCGGCGCCTAAATGTTTGAATCTGCCGGCAATTTCGCGCAATACTACGCGAGTCAAATAAATAGCTATTAAAGATACGCGGTTAATTAATAAAAAATACATAATTAAAATTAAATATCGGACGCACAATATCTCGAAAAGGATACGTTCAGCTCAGGACTTAAACATATGTATTATATTTCCAATTCATACATGTATATCCAATGTTTATGTCCAGATATGAACGATAATGTACAAGAAATGGAAATAAAAATTTCAATTATTACTGTAAATTAGTGCATTATTGTTAATAAATATCTGCATGTAGTGTATACTTGACTATATTAACTATAGAAATACATATTTAATTGTGTTCCACGTTTTCCCTAAACAATCTCTTCCTGAACAGTGAATGGTAAGTTTAAATTTTATTGATTGCGTAGGTAAAATTTTTTCAAAATATTCATTGGATAAAGAACTTTTTATATATATATTTTTCCTATCAGTATCTCTATACATGTATATAACAAATTTTAATTATGATTTTATACTATATGTTTAATAATTTACTTTGGTTAAAGAAAAAAAGAAGAAAAAAGTATAAGTCACAAAAATAACGAATTTAACATCGATAGGAATAAATGACATATGAATACATTAATTACCAAAAATTATAGAATGTAATTTTTCATAAAAATACACCCGTTAAAATAAACAATATTGATCGCATAACTACTATACATCAGCAAAGACACAGAGTTTACGATAGATGGCAACACTGTAATGATTTTGGCCAATTATATTGTTTTACTAAAAGTTTATATTTCAGTAGGATAGCTAGGATGGTCCCAACCCACATATGATATATTCAAACACAAAATAAAATATATAATAATTTTCAAATAAATAATATTATAGAATAGAACAATACGGCTCTAAAGAATAAAAAGTCAAAGAATAAAAGAGCTGAAAGCCTTGACTCGGTGTTAGTGTCAAATTAATAAAAGTTTCGTATATTTAGAACAAACGTTTCGGTCTTAGTTCAGACCATTTTCAGTGTATACAGGGTGTCTGATGCAAAAGTAGCAATTTTGGAAATAGCGGTAGATTGGGTTAAACTAAGGAGAAATATCATGTACCGAGGTACAAAGTAACAATAGTTATCAACATATAAATTTATACGTTTGAGCG
>NW_011967235.1:760701-768699 GCF_000949405.1 Vollenhovia emeryi | reverse complement strand
GGGCCTCGGTTTTTTTCCACCACGGTGTATCTCGCGCGTCGCCCCAACCCCCGCTCATCGATCGCTTTTCTTAAACGCTCTCCGAGTCCGGCCTACCATCTCCTGCATCCTCATTCGCTCAAACGTATAAATTTATATGTTGATAACTATTGTTACTTTGTACCTCGGTACATGATATTTCTCCGTAGTTTAACCCAATCTACCGCTATTTCCAAAATTGCTACTTTTGCATCAGACACCCTGTATACACTGAAGATAGTCTGAACTAAGACCGAAACGTTTGTTCTAAATATACGAAACTTTTATTAATTTGACACTAACACCGAGTCAAGGCTTTCAGCTCTTTTATTCTTTGACTTGTTAATATTACAGAAATTTTAATTTAATATAATTTTATTCGTGATTTTAACTTTTAAAAATTATAAACTTTTAATTTTTTAATTTGAAATTCTTTAATTTTCTCTCTTTAAGATTTATCAAATTTAGACTTTTCTAAATTTATAATTTATAAATTCAAGAATATTGTGGTTTTTAAATTTCTAAATTTTAGAATCGCATTTAAAAAGTTTTTAAAGATTAAAATTGTAATTTTCTAAATTTTTAATTAAAAAGTTATATGTTTTTATAACTTTTACTTATTTTACACTGAAGGTGGTCTAGAAAGAGACCGAAACGTTTGTATTTATTATTACAGTTTAATAAAATTATTTTAGACATTAACACTCTTGTTATAACTCTTAGCTCTTTTATTCCATCAGCTTTGTTAGTCCCATACGTATTAACAATGTTTATTAATTGCATTATTGATCAATTTATGCACCATAAATTTGCCAAGCATATGAATTCAAAAGACATGATAACAGCGGGTCACGATACAAAATAACATACAACATGTATTCAAATATAATCAACTAATCAACATTACAAAAAGAGACAATTACTTTACACTCTGTTTTAAGGATGAGTAAGAATAATCTCTACTAAACTAGAATGCGGGGTCTACAATGCGAGTCGCAGAGTCGTAGTCGTAAGAATAATCGACTGTGATTGGTCAATTCCGTTGGACACATGAGAATTAACCAATCATAAGCGATTATTCTTACGACTACGACTCTGCAACTCGCATTGTAGACCCCGCATAATACATATTACTTCATTACGGTAATAGGACATTGCGTGGCCAACAACATGGGCAGGTAATAGCGATTATGTGAGATATACGAAGAAAATTAATTTATGAATCGCGGACCTCGCCCTTCCAATAATGATGAAAAAAAATTAATCTCTCTTTCGCACAAATTAAAGTCCAGTACAAAGTATTGTACTTCAATTGTCAAAGAATCATCCATACTTAAAAGATATATAATACATATATGTACATTTTTTTCTATTTATATAAATGCGGAATACACAATTTAATTGTACTTTATTTGAATAGATTTTCAACTTGTTTGCACTGCGAGCGTTTATATAATAGCAGGATATATATATTATATATATTAGTTCTTATGAAGAACTTACTATAAATGAATATCTTAACAAGCATTTTCTCGGTTGCTCGAATTCGATGGCAATCGCAGCTTCGAAGTAGTTTCTACCTCACAGCGTTAGTAATCTGATTTTGGTGCAGCGAGGCTTTACTGGTATCTCTGTCTGCTATTCTAAAAGACTTGAGTGCTGGTAGATCTATTATGTATACATGGTAAATAAAAATATTTTCTTCGTAAATGCTGTTTTCATTTACACGTGCTTTTCATACAATATGCTTAGGATTTTTTCGTAAATTAAAGTGGCGTTACATAAAAGTACAATTAAACCATGTTTTTATTCGTTTTATAAATAAGATATTATAGTTTTCGAAATTTATGCGTTAATAAAAGACATCTATTTAAACGCGTACATAAAATCATTAGAAACACTATTACAATTTCAAATTTTAATTTATTTCTGAAATTATTTTTATCTTTTATATGTACATATATGGATAAAAAAATTATTATATATACATATATAAAGTTATATTACAGCATAGTTAAAGATATATTTTTTATTACTGATCATTTCAACCGCGCTTGATATATTATGGCAACATAAGATGTTGCCTACGGTACATCACGCGCACTATTGTCGTCTTTCAAAAGATCTTCGAGTCCCAGTCGTAATGCTTAGTCTTGTTGATTTTGTCCTCAACGATAGACTCAAGGGATGTCAGTCGACGTTAAATTACGAGTCACAAACGCGCTGGCAGACCTTTTCGCACATATATTTTTATAGTCGAGCGTTCTATGTCGTCTACGTATAGGTATACATAGAGACTACTGCATCTCTCAATAATACGAGAATTTATATTGCTCGTGAAAATGAAAGATTATTTCGGATCGATTGTTCTCGATTGCGTATTATATTTCGTCTACGCGTGTGTACGAGTACATCCATTTTAATATATGTACATACATATATTTATGAACTGATTACTGTACGAAAAGATTTTTCGCAAGAAATGCTTATAAACGTTTGACACTAACATTTAAACTTAATAAAACTCATATTAAACTACTAATCATGTCATTTGATTATAATTCATGTTAAAACTTTTTTCATCAAATTTATTAACGTTACGTCTATGTGACGACTTGCATAATCGTTTTGACTTTCCTATATAACGAGAATTATATATACACACGCGCATATATATAACTTTTGTTATATATGTATAGTTGAATAATTTTTACATATAAAAAGTATTCACTTCGGCTTTAGCCAACTAGGACGCATGATATTAAATTCTCCCACTGTCGCAAGAACTCTGATGCGCCATCCTCCTCAAAAAGAAACTCCCTATGAGCATTCGGATCAAATAATGGCGTGACATGTTCCATTTGCATTTCGCATTTTTCATTCGTTACGGCGTAGCAGCAATTCCATGACCGGAGGTATGCCATTAATTTCAATAACATTCATAAGTTTTTTATCGAGGAGTTTTTGCACGAGAGAATTGCATTACACAATTTAACATAAAAAGTTATTGGATCACCATTGCACAGTTTTAATAAAAATTCCAAACTTCAAGAAAATGGAAAAATATGCTTCGTACAAAAGCCCAATTCGGAAAAAGCTGACGCGAAAGCTTTTTCTCGCAACTTCATCGAACTGGTCGCGTGAATGGTTAAGAGGGTAGAAACTTGTTAGCTGACTGATTCAGATGGACAAAAGCTGACGATTTCAGGTGTGGGCTCTCAGAATCGAGACAACCCGGATGTTCAATTCTCATTGTCGAATATTCTTTCATCCGTTCCCGCCGTGACTTTTTGGGTCTCTCCACCGAAGATAAAGAATCATTTCACGCCCTTTACTTTTTTCTTGCAGATTGAATGTTAGGATCAATACTATTATTCACCTTTGGCGCTCCCCCCCCCTCTCTCTCTCTCTCGGGCAAATATAATCCTGAATGTATGCGGAAACAAATTGAGTGGATCAAATAGTATATCCTAGATCTAGATTACTTTATCTTTTTAAGGCAGACAGAATTTCCTTTTATAGACATCATAACAAAATAAAACATACATCGTAGCAAAATAAAACAATAGTAAAAACAAACTGTAAAAATAAAATTACTCAAGCTTTTAGTACTGCAATAAATGCAAAATGCAATAAATAATAAAACGGTCCGAATCAAGTTTCAGAAGCGATAGCGAAAAAATTTCCTTAAACTTTTCCCAAGTGAATATTTTTGCTAGAGATTACCACACGTTTAGAGCAAATTATTTGCATCGTACTTCCGTGTAATATTTAATGGATTATGCGACAATGTCACGCAAACGTGCGGCCCAGAGTATGATAGCATTAGAGAGCAAGTCACGAAAGTGAAGCACGCCATGCTATTATCGTCATTCAAACTGGAGGAAATCATTAAAAGACAATGTTAAGCGTTTTTATCAACATTACTTATTCGATGCTATCACTGTGTACATTTACTTTAAAAAACTTTTACGAAAATTTCAATTATTTTGTTACGATATAAGGCTGTGAATAAGCTTCGGTTTAAATATTCACAAAAGAATACTCCTTCCAATAAATAAAAATTAGCTTCTTCGATAAAGAGTAGCGTCTCGTTGAGCATATCGATTTTTTCCGACTATACATTTCAATTTCTGCCAATAATTGTTTCTCCAAATACATAGACGAATTACACGGACGCTCACAGCGAGTAACGCTTAAGGAATGAATGTAAATTACATGCGCAAATCGCATTATACTGTTGGTAATTCGAATTATTTGGACGAACAGCTCGCGGAACTTTTTATCAGCTGTCGTGATTGCTGGCGGTAAGATCGGAATAGTGGGACATTTTCAGAAGAATTTCTTCACTATGGCGATGACAATTGCACCACTACCACTCTGGATCCCTAAGGATCACCCTGGTTGGAAAGATTACGGTCGGCGTACTACAGTATTTCGATGGGATCGTTCTCACCGTGGTGAAAAACGGGAACCCCGATAAGATTGCATCCGACCGAAGGAGAGAGTGATATATGTACCTTATGTTCACTCGAAGCCGCTTGATTAATTATTATGAGAGAAATCTTGATAAAATTATCGTGCCCGCTGAATCTTTGTTTTCTTTTTGGTTCGACATACGCGATTATTTCGAAACAGACAAATGTCAGTAATTCGCGTTTGTCATCGTGATCCATATTGTAAAATATTACGGTCTCTTTAACCGATGGCAATGATAAGAGTCCTTTCGTGTCGCGACGAGGGAAGTGACATTATTTAACATAAAACGCGATATCCGGCGAATCTATTAAAGTATTTATGTATTGATGTGTCTGACTGGCACTCGTGGAATATATATCGTATGTATCATATATATTTTAATAACTGGACGAGTCACAAGAGATTCTCGACAATTAACAAGTGATGAGTAAAAAGGGACTTTGAGAGTTTAACGCGTATGGCGATGCGACAATTAAATCAAAATTAAATAAAATCTCACTTTCTCCGGCGAGAAATGAATGAATAAATTCAAATTTTGGTAATCTAGAGGTAGCGTCATTTTTCACGAGAAAAGCCAAATAAAATTACATTATTTTTAGACCACCAAATTTTGAAGTTACTCTGCATTACTGTAAATTAACATTATATCGATCACTAATATGATACCTTATTATAAATCGAACGTTTCGGATCCGCTTTGAGGTGCGATAACAATTAAATAAAAATAATCTCACGTTCCTCAGCGAGAAATAAGTGAGTAACTTGAAACTTTGGTGGACTAAAAATGATGTAATTTTATTTGAATTTCCTCGTGAAAAATTACGCAATCTTTAAACTACTAAATTTTGAAGTTATTTATTCATTGCTCACCGGAGGAAGTAAGAGTTTTATTGAATTTTGATTTAATTGTTGCATTGTTGAAGATTGCTTAATGGGGAACGCCCAATTTATAACTAACTAATATCCTATTCTTAGCTCTTAAAGTTCGATATAACAACTTACGCATCATCAATCGCGTCGAACTCTCAAAATCCCTTTTTGTCTTGTCACTTGTTAATGACATACATTTCAAATACAATTAAAACGATGTACACGAAAAAGAAAACTCTTAAATTGTATGTCGTAAATAAAATGCTTCGCGCCATTTTCTTTATATAAATTTTATCGCTCGACCGTAAATGCTGCCGTTTTTAACAGGAAGTGAACAGGCGGAAACGCACCCGACATTGCCAACAGACTGGGCCAAACTATTTTGGAAACGTCGTTTCGATGCTTTTTAGCTTGTTTGAATAATGACATACAACAAGACAAAAAAAGACAGGAGAGTACATCTTTTCAAATTATACATTTTAAAGATGTATTAGCAAAAGATTTATACGTTTCCTAAATATGTATAATAAATCACTAAACAACGAATTAAACGTAACTCATTAACGATTCGGATAAAAAAGTATATGTTACATATTCGAACTTGATTAAATTTGCTTAAACAGATTGAGCTGATATCTAAATAATTAGAAATTTATCTACAAACTATTACAGTTACTAGATATTGTATGTGTATTCACACTGGAATAATGCTGAAACAGTTTTAGCTTCTATTCACGATAAAAATGCAAGTATTATGTATTGCACGGACGAAGAACTTTATATAGAATCGAGAAAGAAGTAATAGGACGATAAAAAGATACTATAAAATGTGGGTTTAAAAGTGTTTCGCTATTTTTTCATTATAATTGACCTGCTTCTTCTTTATTTTCTGCGCCAAAAATATCTTGTGCCGAATTTTTTTCTAAGTTTTTCCTTTACAGCAAGCATGAAAATGTCCATATTGATTTTTATACGATACTGAGTTTTTGTGAGTTTTACGTGAAAAAAGATATAATTTGTCTGTCTATTTATCTATCTATCTGTCTATCTGTCTATCTATATATTTACCTATCCATCTCTCTTTTTCTTTTAGCAAATAGTTAATGTATAATATTAATATTGAATATGCTGTAGTGAAAAGATAGAAAATTTAATTATTAACATTTTTATATTATCTTTATTTATAAATACACGCTGAATCTGAATCTTAAAACAATAAAGATTGATAATGATTTCTTTTTTAGAAATTCTACCTAACGTACTTTCTGCGTTCGGTAAAATATAAAGCAGATAATAAATAAATTTTATGCAAGGTATCAATTATATGTAAACTTATATTAACAATACATTTCTACATTTAAGTCTTTTATATTTTTTAAATCTGATATCTTATCTTTATTCTGTTCTGAGTTAAATTTAATCATGACCTCGATAGATAATAATTTCAAAAATAAAACGAATGGTATACGCGCGTCATAACCTTACGAATAATCGATTTAATACCATTATAAGAGCAGGCAGATTTTATAAAATAAAGTTATATGTTTTTATCTGTTGTCTATTTTAAATTTGTGAACCGAATTGTCTATTAAATATATGCGTAAACTATTAAGAATTATTTGTATGAAAGTTACGGAAAACTTTGCGCTTTATTTCTTGCCAACTGTGACACAAAAGCATCTTCATTTTGGATTTTCAACGGTTCCAAACAATACACCTTCGTAAAAGCACTTGAAATACAGAGAACAGTTAGTGTCGCAAGAATGGAGACGCTATTTTGCGCAACAGTCGAGAAAGAGAGTATCTGCGGCTGGATGCACTTTTATGTGTGACTACTGCCTGATCTTCTTTTGCTTTAACAATATTTTTCAGTGTCACAAAGCGTGTCAGACAAAGTGAGTATACCAGTGCATTTAAGCTGAGATACTTCTTCACACGACAATTTACACTTTAGTATTATGCGCGAAAATTTTATTTGAACTTGAACAAAAGAAAAAATCCGCATATAAAGACCCGACTACTATAAAAACTGATACACGTATGATTGTTCGGATAATATTTATACCGGATATTTTGTTACGTTTGTTTTATTAGTATTTTACTGATATGTCCAATAATAAAATAATATATTTATTTACATATATTATCAGAAGAAGTGTTTTCGAGTTTGCACAAGGCGAACTCACAAACCAAAAAAAGTTTCAATGAGAAACTGATTAAAAATTTAGAAATTCGGTGAGTGATGATGTGAAATTCGAAACAAATGGCGAGCTTCTCATATGATTAATAATAATGACAATATGAATTTTTTAACACGTTTCCACAATGTGCGTCTTCATAAATATCGACATAAATGTCCTATTGTTATACTACAAACGGGCAATATAATAATAGGATATGATATACAGGGTGTCCTAAAACCACCGGAGGTCCTCTTAATGACAGATTCCTTAGAACATTTCCAGACGAAAATCCTAATACAAAAGTGTCGAGGCTATAATAGTTTTTAAATTAGAAGCGATTATTTTCCACAAATGATAGGGCTGAAATTTCGCGCGCTCAGGAACGGCGAAATGACAAGTGATATAAAAAGAACGATATTCATAGGAGCACTTATATCACTTGTCATTT
>NW_011967235.1:756937-760673 GCF_000949405.1 Vollenhovia emeryi | reverse complement strand
CCACAAATGATAGGGCTGAAATTTCGCGCGCTCAGGAACGGCGAAATGACAAGTGATATAAAAAGAACGATATTCATAGGAGCACTTATATCACTTGTCATTTCGCCGTTCCTGAGCGCGCGAAATTTCAGCCCTATCATTTGTGGAAAATAATCGCTTCTAATTTAAAAACTATTATAGCCTCGACACTTTTGTATTAGGATTTTCGTCTGGAAATGTTCTAAGGAATCTGTCATTAAGAGGCCCTCCGGTGGTTTTAGGACACCCTGTATATGATACATAATATTAAAATTGTTTTCAAACATAGGTACATCACAAAAATTATTACAAAGTTAAATATTACAACATAACTGATTATCTACGATAATTCCATATAAAAAGCTCCTATTTACGTCAGTCTCACATTACAGTGTTCATGGAGTTTTTAATTCTCTTGAAATTTTTTGTTGAAAAATATAAGAGTACAATATTTTTAAATACATAAGGTTCTTAATCACAAATTCGAAGGAATAAGAGAGCTAAAAGCCGTAACAGGATGTTAGTGTCTACATAAGTTTTATTATAAATTCATTGAGAAAAGTATTCCCATGGCTCATGTAATATTTTTCGCAATAAATTTATGATAAAGAATATTTAGACACTAACATCCTGTCACGGCTCTTGGTTTTCTTACTCCTTTGGATTTGAAATATTTATGTCAGACGAGAAGATTTGTTTTCTCGCAAAAATTATTCTAACTTTTTCCCAAGCAAATGTAAAATTGTTTACATCATTTTCTCCATTTGTCCCAATTTTAACTTTTCTAAATTAAAAATTTCGAACGTCTTGGACGATTTTTATTCTGTTGTTTAATATATCATTAAAATATGTTAGTGAGTAACAAAACAGATCAATAGCGCTTTCCTAACTTTTCTAATCTTCAAAATAACTGTGTATGCAATTTTGTTTTACGTAACGAATCTACGATGTGTCGCAGGATTAAATATCTATTTGCGCTAATACGCGCCAACTCATCGTATATTTTAAGAATTATTTTACAATGAATTAACGATGTATTTATTATACAGATCCATTATGTCAGATTAAGATAAAAATTTATTTGACACTCACCCGACCCGATGCGCAGCAGCGGAGTTGCAGCACGTTGTTACCGCGCTCGTCTGCAAAATGCAAAATCCAGATTTTACAACATTGTTCAAAATAACATTCGATAAAATTAGCGTCATATTGCGGGATATATTGAACAAGCGTGGATATAAAAAAATTAAGGTTTATAAATTATAATAAGAGATTTTCTACACCGCTTGCTTCCACTCGCTGCCGACTCTCGAAGTCTCGGATTCGCGCCGTGGCCTTATGGCCATTGAAAAAGAAAAAACAAAAAAACGAGCGGAAAGAATTTTTGCTTTTTTTGCGCGACTTTACCTCACTGTACATATTCATTTAAACATCGTTCGTATCGACAATAGCATCTCATCCGCGCACTCACACATACACGATCGCCATATTTTACTGTTATAAAATAATTTTATAATATAATTCGTAAAATTAATATAACGTAATATACGTAATTTTTGAAAGATGCTTATTACGCAGATCGAATTTATCGTTCGTTCATTAATTTATCAAAATAGTACAACTTTCCGAGAAATTTGTGTGTAGAAGCTTTTATTACATTTTATAAGCAAAAATCTCTTTCTCTCAGTCGAGTAATTCAAGTAGACTGGAATGGACGATTAATTTCGCAAGTGGTAAGTAACGTATAAATAAATTACCCTGTGGTTGCTCCGCTGTCGCCCGATGCCTTCCAGGCCGCCTCCTCCTCTCAGATCCCTTCGTGGCACTCACACAACACTTTTTCACGAAAACGAGACACGGCACTGACTGTAAGCGTAATCACGAGATGAAAGAACCAACTATTGCTGATCGACAATCCAAAGACGAAGGCCTTCCATCGATTCGTACGATGTTTCCGCGCCTTCAATTCGGGAAGAAGGCGACGACATATTTTAAATCCACCGCGCGACGCGAGACGCACCTGACTTCAAGCAACATCACGGACACTCGATGATCGTCACACACTAAACGTTTATAACTCCCGAAGGTATAGATCGTACGAAATACGTGCGTTGTCGATGAACGCACGGATTTAACTGGGGGCTCGATTCTACAATTTATTCGAAAGCGAAACGTACGCGAAAATCCTGCACTCACGGAAAAGTTGAAAATCGATTGGTTAAGAGCCATGCGAGCAGCCAATCAGCTTGCAACTTTTCTGTAAGCGCAGAATTTCCGCGTACGTTTCTTCTTCGAGTGAATTCGAGAATCGACCCCCTGGCTTCCCTCGGTTCAGGCTCGGCCTTCCGTCACTTCACTTCACTCCCCGCAATCAGAGTCAGCCGTACATCGTCGAAGCGTTAAGATCGCCGTACATCGTCGAAGCGCAAAGCACCGGTCGACTCGGGACTAGACGCCGCTCTAATTGGTTGAATCATAGTCGGGAGTCCGAGTCAGTAGTCGAGCCAGAGTCGGGAGTCTGTAGTCTGATACGGGCTTTACGCGTGGCGCGGGATACACGAGTGGCAGCGTCGCTGTTCGAAGAGGCTCCGAAGAGAGAAGGCCGCGTTTAATTCTTTCGCCGACAACGGAGACGAGGCGCGAGACGCACAGCGACGAATCCCGTCGCGATCGGCTCGCGATCCGAACCGGACGTTCATTCCGAATCGTAACCGCGGTACGGACTTGCGTGCGTACTACGCGGCGCGGTGGAACAAGTCTGACTGGCGCGCGGCGGACTCGCTCACCCCCGGCGCGCGTCATTGTAAACGTCACCAAGGTCTTTCAACGACTTTGAAAAACTAACCGACACGTACAAGTACGCATATCGTTTCATTATCACCGCGATCGCGGCAGGTACGGGCGAGGGTGTTCCCCGCGTTCACGTGATCTACGTTCCGCGCTTTCTTTTCTCTTCGCATTCTTTAAGGTAGTTGTTTCGCGACAGCAATGCTCGGAAGTTTCTTCCAGACAGGAACCGGCACTCAATTATAACAATGATACATCTTGATGTAATATGGTTCCAAAAAATATCCTTACGATTAATACATAATATAGAATAGATTCGAAAGATTTGAGGCGCTTTTGCCGCATCTCTTACACTACACTCACGTTTACTACATAATTCTTCCCATTTTTCAATTTTAACTGACTATATTGTTGAAACGGCGCGGTCAATCATTTTGATTTTCTTCCCAGTTATTCGTTCTATTTTACTTTACAACAGATTTGTTTCTCCTACGACCAGCAATTGCAAATGCAAATATTAATATTTTAACACATAATAATATGTGTAAATAATATTTCACGTGTAATAATATAACAGCGAATTATATTGTTACGTGTACTAATATGTTCAACGTGTTTCACACGCAATATTTCGGTCAATTTAAATTTAACTGGTCTTATTTTGCGCGTGTCAATGTAAAGAATAAGCTGTAAAAATTTGAAACAATTCTCACATCAATGACTTTACGAAATAACTACCTTAAAAGCTCTACGAACGCGTCGCGGTGCTGACAATAGTTTTTCGATACATCTCACGCGATTTCTCTCACAGTCTCGCCCGGCGCGCTTTGTTGTAAACAAGGTCGCCCGCGACCACCGACGATTAACCGACGCGCGCGGCTACGCATATCGTCTCATTATCCACCGAGCCGCGATCGCGGCAGGTACGGGG